>NC_057801.1:39447636-39747636 GCF_018294505.1 Triticum aestivum | reverse complement strand
CTCCAAGCCACCGCACACCCTAGTATCGCTTCAGCTCTACTAATTTACTACCTCCGTCCGGGTTTATTTGTCCCCTTCGTATTTTGTGCTGAACTTTGACCGTAGATTTGACTAAAAAATTATAAGTTGTATGTGACAAAACTTATATTGTTGAATTTGTATTTGAAAGAGCTTTCCAATAATACTTTTTTATGGTATATAACTTATTTTTAATAGTTAAATCAAAGGTTAAAGTTTGACCCAAACTACAAGAAGGACTAATAAACCAGGAAGGAGGTAGTACCTCTGCAGCTGGATCCCATGCGCAACAGGAAACCAATGTGCCATAGCCCCACCCCCAACACCATTGCACCACCTGGGCTTTGCACGACAATACGATCCTATGGTAGAGAGGGGAGTCGGGAGGCCCTCGGTGGCTAGATGTAGCATTCCGGTATGTTCGTCCGAGTCCCAAGTATGGGAGTTTGAAAACGTGGGGATGTCATATCTAGCTAGTTTGGCTCTACGCTGCCAGGAAGAGGCAACATTCCAATCATAGTATTATTTAGTAGTACTATTTTGATTTGGCGAGAACTGTTCTATCAATGAGTAATTTCACTCGCTTAGTTGCTGCCATACCTTTTTTCTGCAAGGACATAACATAGAAAAATAAGACATGTTGTTGATTGTGTGTGTTTGCTTTTCTGGGAAGACTCGGAAATAAAAAGAGTAAGGAGCATTTGTAAACAAAATATATATTATGATGGTTGTGTGCATCATCATGATGCGGAGGACTTTAAAAAAAATACTATCTTATAACTCCATGTACAAGCATATGGAACACAACATGGTTTTGTATCAACAGTAGACATGCTGCTTGTATCAATAATATATGATGGACTGCTGCCCCAGCTATCCATATAGGTTCGGATGGTCCCGCTAAACACAACATGATGCTTGCAGGTGAAAGCGGAATCTTGCAGGGGACGATCCGGGACTGGTTAGGCCTGAAGGAATGGTTAATTAGCGACCATCGCCTCGCAAAGTGCAATGAAAAATGATTACTAACCAAGGACATATAAGCTTGTTAGTAGAATTGAATATCCATCTGTGTCGAGTCGAGTGTCATGTATAGATAAATCCATCTTTTGATAAGATCCACCATTGGAAAACACACATCACCTTGAAATTTAGTGTTGATGTTATCCATTGGCCACCCAAGGTACAACCTTCGTTCCAAAATAATTGAAACTTTGAGTTTGTCCTAATTCAAAATTGTTTAAGTTTGACCAAATCTATGGAAAAAATATATTAGCATCTGGAACACCAAATTAGATTCATGGAATTCTTTATGGAATGTATATTCATATGTGTATTTGTTGTTGTAAATCTTAGACCAGTTTTCTATATGGTTGCTAAAACTTAACTACTTAAGCACGTTTGACTTCATAGAAATCTAGAGCTTTAATCATTTGAAACGGAAGGGATAGTTATCAACTTTTTCGAATATGTCGGAAGGACCGCAAATATATATTTTAGCATGATTCATGTGCATCCGGGATTACATCAGGTTATTGTATAGTCACCACAATGTCGTCCTTGTCACGGGTATACTCGTATATATCCACTTAGTATTCTTGTGTATCCCCCAAATGTGTAAATATTTACAATACCATTAATGAGCTTTATGTAGGCTACCAAACATGTCCTTTATTCATTGAACATGAACATTACATTTTTGCGGATTAATGACCCATTGATGTTCATTTAAATATAGATAGTTTTTCTGCTTCCTGCTATATATACTACCCCTCATCACTTGAGCAGGCAACAACTCCGTCATCTAACTTATTCATATTTACACATCGGTAGCGCAGTAGTTCACTTTTAGTATTTTGGTATAGTAAATAGTGTAGATGGCAATCCAAGTAAAAATAGAACATATTGACTTGAAAACCAAAACCATATATGCCGAGAATTCGTAGGAATAGGAGATATAAGGATCAAAACTGCCACATATTCATCATCCTCATTTGCAATTGTGCTGGTTGTGAGTAACATAAGCATGTTGTCCACTCTTTGTGCCATCCTAGCACAGTTTGGAATGACATGTAGTTGATGTCCGTGGATGCCAAGACGTCCATGTGTGTGTGTCTCTGGCTGTTGAGTCAAGGAGCATTGTAAGGTTTGTATCGCGTGTGTCGTGCTTGGCTTGTGAGCCTGACCTGTGCCATTTTTTCTCTAAACATTATGTTGTGGACCTTAAGGGCTTTAGTTCGGTAATGTTGGACATCTGCCTTGTTTCTAAAAAATGTTCTAATCACGAGGATCATACTATGTCCCCTTAACATGACTTGCATTCCAGACTTGTTGGACTAATATATCATTTCCCCCTACTCCATGGTGCACAACTCCGACCGATCACATGAGGCATTATATATATATTTTGTACCGACTTCAAGTGGAGTGGTTACCTTTACGATGACAGTGATCATAGAGACTATGATCTTTTGCTTCAACCACGTCGAAGGGTATGGACATCTAGAAACTTATAAAGCAAGAAGAGAAATACTGTTTATTTTTATTTTTTAATAAAAATTAATTGTGTTTATGGTGTATTTAATGTTAATATCATCTTGCTCATTCATAACATATATAAGTGATATATAATGCGAAATCGTCTACATATTGACCATATCATCATATTTACCTAAATAGGTTATCCCTGCTAACTCTAATTCTGTAAACATGAAAATAACTCATCATGTCAACATGTATGGTGGGAAAATAGTCACCTTAACATGCATCATTTATGTTACTCAGATTTAAGAAATATTCAAAAAATATGTAATAATCAAATAGAATAAATTATATATACTTTAATTCCAATTCTCATATTAAGTACTAACATTCCATACAAGAAAATGTCACTAAATAATTTCTCCCAAGTCCTATTGCAACGCATGGGGTATCATCTCTAGTTGATATATAGGCTGAAACTAATTCGTAACATATGAAAGCTATACAGCCCATTTAACGTGCTACTTAATTTTTTAAATTTTGGTATATAAGAAAAGTAATTATTTCGTCATCTCATAGCTTTCGTTTTGTTCCTTGATTCAAATATCACACACGAAGAAAATACATGAATCAGACCATCTAAGATCGAGAATTGATGTACTTTGGAATGCTGTCTGCAACCTCGGCAAGTAAGATGCAACTAGTCTTGCTTTAAATATGATACAACCACAATGATGAAGATCAAAAGCTAATTTTGATTCACCCAATAGTAAAATACATCTATGTATGATATGGTACCTCAACTTGGATTTTGGGTCCAATTTGGTAACTCTATTTCCAGAACCTCTTAGGTTTGGCCAAGTATCTATTATACGGTCGCTGATTCCCTTTCACCGACCTTTGGTTGACATGGCATAAGAAGACTAACAAGGTGGGTTTGACTAGCCACTGTGGCACAACTCCCATTGTAGGAGTTGGAAATTTGAGGGAAAAAGTGCACGGGTAGAATAAGTAACTACACAATGGCATATGTAAATAAGTAATTAGCGAAGAGTAAACTACAAGCATTCAAAAAAGTGGAGGGGATTTTATTTCAATATCTATTGTCAGAGCTTACAAAGAGGGTGAACATAATGTTATGCTATGGGGTGCGTACATGCTAAACGAAGACTACACTAAAAGCATGGAGAAAGGGAGGGGTTTTATTTCAACCTCTATTGCTGGAACTTACAGAGAGGGTGCACATATATTTTCCTAGTGAGTGAGTACATGCTAAACCTATACCCATGAGAATTTCAAGCGCCTGGACACGTCTATGTGAGTAGATTACATTAGCTAACTCAATAGGTTCTGTAAGAGAGGAAAAAAATGAATGGGCTGATAATATCACAACTACTTAGCAATAACATTATGTTTCCTATTTCTCTCTAAAGGGTCGTCCGCTCCTCTTTTGTCTAACCTTATGTATGTTTTCCTTTCTTGGTCTTTGTTTTGACTTCTTTCCTCTCATCACTGTATTTTCCACCGGTTTCCCTTGAAACTGGGCTCAACCACCCCATCAGTCATTAACTAGCAAATAATTATGTTTTGTTTGGTAACCCATAGATACTTAAATAATGTTTTTTATCAAATAAAAATCATAGTCCCTGCTTCCCACTATCTAAGGCGTCTTAGCATTTTTTGAAAATCCCAATATATAAGGGTGTTAGCTTTCTCTCTCTCTCTCTCTCTCTCTCTCTCTCTCTCTCTCTCTCTCTGGTGTGTGGGAGGTTTATTCTATGGAAACTGAAACATTGGATGGGTCAAACAGGTAGTTAGAGGAGATCGTGGAGGAGTTTCTCCCTCATGCAACTGTACGACCAAAAAACAAACACCATGGATTAATTATCATGCCAAACACTTTTGCGCCTAACATAATGGGAATGGGGGAGTACTTTTTTTACCCAATCACATTAAGATGGACAGATAAATTATGAACAAAGGTACCAAAATATTTATATACCATTGCAACACACGGATACTTATATAGTTTAATCAAAATGTTCATGTTTTGTCCTCTCCATCCCTGACAGAGTTCTAGCAAGATCACACTGAAACATAACTACATGCATATGCTTATACTCCACAAGGGGCATGAATACGTGCTTATTTATTGTTGCTTCCGCACACCCCCTTGAAAGGTTGCATGAATCTTTTAATTAAATATAAAAATGTTATCACCATATTAGACTGCAGATCAAACGTATTGAATAGATTATGTTAGATCCAAAAGACTATATTATCCTTGTTGATTGAAGAGATATTTTCTAATCTCCATATTTCATCTGCATCGAATCCGTAAACTTTTGTATAGGGATACAGAAGCAAAGTCTGCTTATTTCACCGTGGCGCTTGATTTTGATGGTTAGCCATATAATTAAGTGGTTTCTGATAAATTTTGTGAGTAGTGTGAGCAATGGTTTCCGGGTGATGTCTATGCGTACGTGTTGCTCGTTACTCAGCTGGCCGGTAGGCCAATAACAGGCTGCTGATATGTATGTCCAAGCTAGCGTGCTCGTCCTCATCTTAGTCCTCATCTTAAACGTGGAACATGTCAACTGTTGATGTATTTTGATAGTTCTATATCGTTTTTGTATCAGAAATGTTTTGTTGTGAATTTTCAACTCCGGAAGAACTATATCCCCCTGCAAAAATTAAAAAAGGAGATAAGAAATTATATCGAGCTAGTTTGGCTCTACTCTGCAGGGAAGAGGCGGCTTCCCAATCATAGTGGAGGAGCACAAGTACATACATATATATCTGCTAGGTCCAGTTTGTGCACGTTTTTAAGCATATATATGCCCTACCTAAGTGTTGTTTAGTTCTACACTTCTACTCTTTCGATCTGGCGTGATTTGTTCTACTGGAGAGTAATTTGACTCGCTTATTTGCTAATCATACCTTTCTTCTACAAGGACATAATATCACAGAAGAATAAGACAGGTTGATGGTTGTGCTTGTTTTCTTTTGGAAATAAATAGGAGTACTATATTAGTATCATCGTTCTGTGCATCTTCATGATGCAGACCCCAGGATATCTCCTCACCGGAAAAAAGATACACCATATCATCACTCCATGTACAAGCATGCATATGGAACACGACGCAGTTTTGGATTAAGAGTAAAATGCATCTCCAACACCAACAGCTTCCCTTTCCTCCAAAAAAAAGGTGAAATAGGAGAATTTGCCAAAAAAAAGTGCTCCAGCAGATTCTCTATTTCCAATATATCTTGGATGACAAAAAACAGCCCATCCTCCCTTATAATGCAATTCACCATGGCGAGAGCCAACCGTCTTAGCTTTCACGGCCTGGCGCACCAATCCCAGAACTGGCCGCCGCCCGCCACGCGCCAGCCCTGCTGCGCCGATGCCCTGCCTAGCCACCGGCCAGCCACAGTGATGCCACCGCCTCCCTTCCCGCGAGTGCGCCGCGTGGGACAGCTGCCCGAGGTGGTGTCGCCGCCCGCCATTGCACCTCCCTTCCGCCATCTACCACCACACAGCTGCCCGCCGCCGTGCTCCATCACCACTGCTGCCTCGCCTCAGCCTGCAGCACCACCCATGCCGCACCATGCCGACGATGACTGAAGCTACGCCGGTATCTTCCATGCTCACGAAAGAGAGCGAGAGATTAGCCACTGACGGGTGGGACATATATAGCAGGCTAAGTATAGGGCTTTGTATTGGGGTTCTGCTACAGTAGCATATCTGTGAAATCCAATTCATTTATTGGAGAGCCCCAATAAACACTTATAGGGAAATGTTTTATTCGAAAGCTGTTGCAGATACTCTAACAACCAACACTATACCGATCAATATGATGCCACCTTACCCCTCAAAAAAAAAATATGATGTTACCTTTGGGCATGACGGATCGTCTGAATATCTTTGAATAGAAAGGATTCGTTCTGATTTCTCCACTCCCTCTAGTAGTTTGGCTCTACGTCAAGACGAAGAGGTAGTATTCCAATCATAGTACTAGTATAGCTAACTGCAATTTGTGCACATTAATTGCTGTTTAGTTGTACTATTCTCGCTCACGTTTATCCGCTCTAGCCACTGGCAAGTACATTGACTCCCTAAATTAGTCGCTACCCATAGCTTTCTTCTCCTAGGACCTAGGCACAAGACTAAGACAGGTTGAGATATATCTATCATGCTTGTTTGCTTCTCGGAAAAGATTAAGAAAGAACACATGGAAAGCGTGTGTGGGATGCATGATCAAAGTACGTACAGTGACGTAGGTACGCATACAGATCAAGTTCAAGTACCGTGAATGTATTTTACTTCAAGAAAATTATAGCTAGTTCTCGGCTGTATCTTGCGAGAAAGGGCAGAATTCCATGATACTGGGGCACTAGTATATCTGCTAGGCGCGATTTGTCTGCGTGTTAGGTACTCCCTCCGTTCCAAAATAGATGACTCAACTTTATATTAACCTTATGTATTGTTAGGAGTAAACCACGGCTCGGTATGGTGACTGTCAGTTGGCGCAGCTTCATTGTGCTCGCCGAGACTCCACGCATGTAGTTGGGCAGCCGGACGTGCAACAGTCTTTGGGGCGTGGAGAGGCCCGTTCTTACGGCCGTTTAGGAGGTTGCGCAAGTCCTAAGGAGCCATGCATGTAACCAGCAGTAGTTTGTTAGTGCATGTGCGTGTGCATGCATAGTTGGTTAGCCAGGCCGTGGGTTAGTGGCCCGTGTGGTGTTCTAGTTGGTTAGTGCGTGGGTGGCCCTGATGTGTGTGGCCGTGTGCTATTTAAGCAGTTAGTAGTTGCCGTGAGGGTGGCCAGGAGCCAGAGAGAGATGTAGCCTCTCGGAGAGTATGTGTGCTCGCCGTGGGGTGGTATGTGTGTGGCTCGAGTTCGTGCTCGGGGAAAAGATCGCCGTTGTTGCGGCGGGGCGTACGTGGGCTGGAAACTCCACGGAGTCCACTGTGTCTCTGGTTCTTCTTCTACCTCTGGTCTTGAGTGAGAGAGAGAGAGTGGCAACAACAATTGGTATCAGAGCTGATTCATCCTGGCTGTCATCCCCTTGCCGGAGGCGTGCCAGCGGTGGTGGCGTTCGTCGGCGTCTGCGCGGTGAAGCTCCGGGCCGTGAGTCGGCTTGTGGAGGTGCGCGGCGCTGCGACCGCCATGGCGGACGCGGAGGCGACGCGGTGAGTCCATGGCGTCTGGTGCGGTCGGGCGCGTCGGGTGCGTCCCGTGCGGGACGTACTGGTGCGGTCGGGCTCGTTGGGCGCGTCGGGTGCGCGCGAAACATGCGGGGCGCAGAGGGACGCCAGGCGTGTGTCGCCAGCGGAGAAGGAGCTCGACGTGTGTCGCCGGAGTCGTAACGGACCACGGTGCGACCAGCGTCGGTGCGCCAAGTCGAGTCCACGGGCTGGGTCACGGCCGTGACGACGACGGGAGCAGCAACAACTCCGACGATGGCCACGACGAACAAAGTCGTGGTTTAGAGGGAGTATGTTAGGAGTAAACCACGGCTCGTTGTGGTGACTGTCAGTTGGCGCAGCGTCATTGTGCTCGCCGAGACTCCACGCATGTAGTTGGACAGTCGGACGTGCTGCAGTCTTTGGGGCGTGGAGAGGCCCGTTCTTACGGCCATTTAGGAGGTTGCGCAAGTCCTGAGGAGCCATGCATGCAACCAGCAGTAGTTTGTTAGTGCATGTGCGTGTGCATGCATAGTTGGTTAGCCAGGCCGTGGGTTAGTGGCGCGTGTGGCGTTCTAGTTGGTTAGTGGGTGGGTGACCCTGATGTGTGTGGCCATGCGCTATTTGAGCAGCTAGTAGTCACCGCGAGGGTGGCCAAGAGCCAGAGACAGATGTAGCCTCTCGGAAAGTATGTGTGCTCGCCGTGGGGTGGTATGTGTGTGGCTCGAGTTCGTGCTCGGGGAAAAGATTGCCGTTGTTGCGGCGGGGCGTACGTGGGCCGGAATCTCCACGGTGTCCACTGTGTTTTCCGGTTCTTCTTCTACCTCTGGTCTTGAGTGAGAGAGAGAGTGGCAACAACATGTATGTGTGTTAGACTTTGTATATACTGGGCCCCACTTGTAATTATGTTGTACATCATTATGTACCTCTCTATATAATGAAAAGGTCACCCCACGTTTGGAGGTGTGCCACAAACCCTAAAACCCTTGTCTAATATGGTATCCGACCTAACGATCTGATGTCTTCCGCTCCGCCTCCGCCACCAGCCGCCGCCGTCGCCTCAAGTGCCGCCGGCACCGCGGTTTCCTTCCCCGCCCTTCTGCCGCTGGCCCCCGTCCACATGGATCACTCGTTCCTCCCGCCGTCCCTCGCGCGTCTCCTCAACGTCGGAACTGCGCCCTACACGGCGGACGGATCGCTCCGCCCCCTGCAGACCCAATCGGCAGGGTCTCTCTTCGCCGGCCCGGTGTCTTCGCTGTACGCCGGCGTCTCATCTTCATCGCCTGCTGCCTCGGCCCGGTCCCAGCAACCGTCGCCGCCGCCGGCTGCCGTGCACTCCCTTGTGCCCGCGCCGCCGCCACCTACTGCGTCGCCCCAGATGCGTGCGATTGTGCCTGCTCCGGCAGCCTCCATCTACACCGCAATCGGCCCCACTGTTGCCGATGCCGCCCATGCCACTTACGGCGGCTACCCACTGTACGCGGCCTCATACGGCCCGTCGCCACCTGCGCGTTCTTCCTATGGCGCGTACCCTGGCCAGGGCACGTATCCGGCTCCGCCGCCCTATGGGGCGCCCTACCCGTACGGCCCCTCGCACCTGTACGCACCGGCTGTGGCGCCATCTGCACCGATGCCCTCTCCGACGCCATATGTGGATGCCGAAGCTGCTCTGGCCGCGATCTCATCGCCGCCGTTTTTATTCTCGCACCCCCTTCCGGTGAAGCTTAAACCGGACAATTATCTGTACTGGCATGCTCAGGTGCTCCCTCTTCTTCGCAGCCATTATTTGGAGGGGTTCGTCAACGGTACACTGCCATGTCCACCGCCACATCATCCGATGTTCCGTGCGTGGATCGCTCTAGACCAAGCCATCCTCTCAGCCATCCAGTCGTTCCTGGGTGAGGGTGTGGCCGGGCTCGTTCTCTTTGCTTCGTCCTCTCATGAGGTGTGGGACATCCTGGAGTCGAGTTTTTCGTCTCAGTCTACTGCTCAATCCATGGCCATCCGTGCCAAGCTTGGTGAAACTCGCAAGGACAATGGTACGGTGACCACCTTCTACAACAAGATCAAGAAGTTGGCCGACACTCTTGCTTCTATCGGAGAGCCCCTTCGTGACAGCGAGTTCACATCCTTCATCCTAGCTGGCCTCGACAGCGACTATGACTCGCTTGCCGAGGTGAATAATGAACGCAAGGAGCCTCTTCGTCCTCAGGAACTCTACAGTCGTCTCTTGTCTACGGAGCAACGGCTCAACGCGCGCCGTCCCGACGTCTCCATCGACTCCTCCGTCAACGTCGTGTACCGCGGCAAAGGCGGTGGCCGTGGCCCCTCTGCTTCTTCCTCGGGAGGAGGGGGCAAGTCAGGTGGTGGTGCGCCCTCGGCACAACAGCAGCAGGCCCCGCGCTCTGGCGCGCCGGTAGTTGTCGTTGACGGCCGCGCCTGCGCCTGCTGTACCGCCTGTGGTGCGGCTCAGCCATGTCAGCTATGTGGCCTGCCTCGCCATGTCGCCTCTCGCTGTCATCGCCGGTTCAAGACAGACTTCCTTGGCCTCGGCAATAATGGCAAGGGCAACGAGTGTCAAGTTAACATGGCGCAACAGGGTCACACCCCTTCTTATCCGGTTGATCCTTCTTGGTACATGGACACTGGCGCAACCACGCACGTCACCAACGAGCTGGGCAAGCTAACTGTCCAGCAGCCTTACCGCGGGCATGACAAGGTTCACACAGCTAACGGGGCAGGTATGCACATTTCGCATGTTGGTCAGGCATCACTTCTCACAAACACCTCTAGGACATTGCATCTTAGAAATGTTCTTCGTGTTCCCACAGTTGCACGTAACTTACTCTTTGTTCCTAAACTTACACAGGATAATAATGTTTTCTGTGAGCTTCACCCGTTTCATCTCTTTGTTAAGGATCGTGCTACGAGGAACATACTTCTTAGAGGTCGCTACCGCCATGGTTTATATGCTCTTGATGCCCCCACCGACGTTCCTGCTCCTGCTGCTGCGTTTCAAGTCTTCAGTGGCGTTCGTGTGTCTCCATCACTATGGCACTCTCGTCTTGGTCACCCAGCTTCTCCCATTGTACGCCATGTCCTACATCTTCATGAGCTACCGTCCGAGTCTAGTAATAAAGATGCCGTCGTCTGTGATGCCTGCCAGCAAGGCAAGAGTCATCAGTTACCTTTTTCTGTTTCTACACATATAGTCAAAACTCCTCTTGAACTTGTGTTTTCAGATGTATGGGGTCCTGACCAGCTGTCCGTTAGTGGGCACGAATATTATGTCAGTTTCATTGATGCTTATAGTCGTTTTAACTGGATTTATCTTCTTAAGCATAAGTCTGATGTGTTTAATGTGTTTTTACAATTTCAAACACATGTTGAGAGACTCCTAAATCATAAAATCATTCATGTACAGTCAGACGGGGGGGGGGGGGGGTTGAGTACCGCAACCTCAGTACCTTCTTTGAAAAATTTGGAATTGCTCATCGTGTTTCTTGCCCACATACACATCAGCAGAATGGTTCAGCTGAACATAAGCACCGTCATATTGTTGAATCTGGGTTAACCTTGCTTGCTCATGCATCTGTCCCGTTTCGTTTTTGGAGTGATGCCTTTACTACAGCCTGTTTTCTTATAAATAGGCTTCCCTCGCGACTCCTTCATATGAAAACTCCACTTGAACTCTTGCTTGGTCAGACTCCTGATTACACGTTTCTTAAAGTGTTCGGTTGTGCGTGTTGGCCGCATCTCCGTCCGTATAATAATCGCAAGCTTGAGTTCTGTTCAAAGAAGTGTGTCTTTCTGGGGTATAGTTCTGTTCATAAAGGGTATAAGTGCCTTCATGTCCCGTCTAATCGTGTGTATATCTCCCGAGATGTTTTTGATGAGCACGTTTTTCCCTTTGCTGCTCTTCCCTCACATGACACAAGCTCCACACCGCCAGTGCACCCATCCACTATATTGCCTGATCAATTTGTAGATGCTGCACATTCGCCCTCTTTGTTGTCTAACCATGGTGTAGGTATTGGGAGATGTGCGCGGCTGGAGCTCCTGGATGAGGTTGACACTCCGGTTCCCTCGGCCCCGACGGCCACGTCATCACCGCCCGCTCACGTCGATCGGCTGGCTTCGTGCATATCCCATGCGACGAGCCCGCCTGTGCCCTTGCTCGCGGCTGCTGCACCGCGCGTCACCACTCTGGCCCAGCTGCCGCTTCTGCTGACTGGCGCGTCGGCCCAGCGGGCCGTCTCGTCTGTGCCGGTGTCCTCGCCATCGACGCCTGGGCCGTCCTTGCCTGGAAGTCCCCCGCCGACTGGGCCGTCAGCTGCACCGACGCATGGACCGTCCCTGCCTGGGAGTCCCCCGTCCTCCTCGTCGCCTGTGCGGCACTTGTCCTGCTCGCCTGGATCGGCGTCGCCCTCGAGTGGGTCGGCGTCTCCTACTGTGTCTTCCTCATCACCGCCACAGACTGCATCAGCCTCTGCCATGACGGATGCTGCATCCACTTCATCATCCTCACCGTCGGTTTCGCCACCTGCTCCGCCCCATGTGTCGCGTCCTCATACACGAAGCAAAAGTGGGGTGTTTCGTCCTAAGGAACGCAAGGATGGCACGGTGGCCTGGCTTGCGACTTGCATGGCGCAGGCCCAGTCCGACCCTACTGCTGAGCCTCGACATTTTCAGGCTGCCCTGAGTATCCCTCATTGGCGTACTGCGATGGAGCAAGAATACCACACTCTTCTTAAGAATGAAACATGGCGACTGGTTCCTCCCAAGGCTGGTGTTAACATCATTGATTCAAAGTGGGTTTTCAATGTAAAGAAACATGCTGATGGTTCTATCGAGAGATACAAGGCTCGACTGGTTGCTAAAGGATTCAAACAACGCCATGGCCTTGATTATGAGGACACCTTCAGTCCAGTGGTTAAGCCTACCACGATCCGGATTCTGCTCTCACTGGCAATTACCCGTGGATGGTCTCTTCGTCAGCTTGATGTTCAGAATGCTTTCCTTCATGGTGTCCTTGAGGAGGAGGTTTACATGCGTCAGCCTCCTGGGTTTGTTGATCCAGCTCGTCTGCAGCATCTGTGTCGCCTTGTTAAGGCACTCTGTGGTCTGAAGCAGGCTCCGCGTGCTTGGCATGCGTGTCTTGACACCACTCTTCGGGCTCATGGATTTGTTCCCTCTCTGGCCGATACCTCGTTATTTCTTCTTTAGCGACCGACAGTTACTATGTACCTACTGGTCTATGTTGACGATATCATCTTGGTCAGTTCCTCGGACTATGCTGCGGATCGCTTGGTTTCTGCTCTGAGTGCTGACTTTGCGGTTAAGGATCTTGGGCAGCTTCACTATTTCCTTGGCCTTGAAGTTTTGTCCTCTGGTTCTGGCTTGACTCTCACTCAACAGAAGTATTCTCTCGATATTGTTCGGCGGTCTGGTATGCTCCAGTACAAGGATTCCGGCCTATTGCAACAAAATTTATTGCTACAGCTACGTTTTGTTGCAATAAAACGCAATATTACCACAAATTCTCCGGTTATGGTAATAGGCCGCACATATTGCCATAGCTTGGTTTCATCGCGATAAGTACTAACTTTGTTGCAATACAGGCCTCATATTTCAACAAACTGTATCGGCGTTGCAATATGGTAGCGGTATTGCAACAACCAAATTCCATTGCACGAGGGCAGTCATTTTGTTGTAATAGAGACTAGGTATTTCAACAGAATAACTATTCGTGGCAATATTCAAAAAGATATTACGACATCGGCGTGATGTTGCATTACTTACAAATATTGTTGCAAAAAAGTGGCTAACTATTGCAACAAACTGCATCGGCGTTGCAATATGGTAATGATATTGCGACAAACAAATTCCGTTGCGGGAAGCAGCCATTTTGTTGTAATAGAGACTAGATATTTCAACAGAATAACTATTGTGGTAATATTTGAAAATATATTGCAACATCAGTGCGACCTTCCATTAGTTACAAGTAAAACAGTGGGAAAATATATTATTTGAATTTATAGATATTAAGTTATGATTTTTGCAAGCTTTAAGGAGCAATTAAAATATATTTTAATTGCACCAATTTCAATTAACCAAAACCATGAAAAGTTTATAAATGGATAGAACACACTTTATTGATAGGAATATATATATAATTTGTTCAATTTGGATTTGAAATGGCCAAGTTGTTGCCATTTTAAAACTAGGGTGTTTTCGGCGAAAACAGGGACTTGTTAGATAGAAACCAAAAATGAGCCACAATTGGGGGAGTACTTGCAGATTGGTACGACTTTTCAGTCTGTTACAAAATGATCTATAAAGTTTATAAATGGATAGAACACACTTTATTGATAGAAATATATATATATATATATATATATATATATATATATATATATATATATAATTTGTTCAATTTGAAATTGAAATGGCCAAATTGTTGCCATTTTAAAACTAGGGTGTTTTCAGCCAAAACAGGGACTTGTCAGATAAAAACCAAAAATGAGCCACAATTGTGGGAGTACTTGCAGATTGGTACGACCTTTCAGTCTGTTACAAAATGATCTAAACCGGTGTATCTGACCATAGAGGCCTGTTTGTCAGGTGCTGACATGGCATGTTCTTTTGCGGAAAAAAAACCCTTATAGTTTTTATTTATGTTTGAAATTGAAATGGCCAAATTGTTGCCATTTTAAAACTAGGGTGTTTTCAGCCAAAACAGGGACTTGTCAGATAAAAACCAAAAATGAGCCACAATTGTGGGAGTACTTGCAGATTGGTACGACCTTTCAGTCTGTTACAAAATGATCTAAACCGGTGTATCTGACCATAGAGGCCTGTTTGTCAGGTGCTGACATGGCATGTTCTTTTGCGGAAAAAAAACCCTTATAGTTTTTATTTATGTTTGAAAAAAAGCCTTTTCCCAGAGAAGAAATTTTCAAAAAAACCAACCACGCGTGCGCCCGCCGGGATTTGAACCCTCAAGAGGCCGCTTACCGCGCAAGCAGTCTCACCGCTGCAGCACTGCTTGAGTTCATTTTTTTGGAAGGCATACGCTCTTTTATACCAGAAGCTAATTGCAAAACTTCGGATAAATAAACACACATACGCATGTAAATTTATAGTGCATATATATGTGATAACAAATATGGACACATAAATATACAGTGTATATATATTTAAATGGTATTATTTAAATATATGATGAACTTTTTTTGTATTATAGAATCGTCTGTCGTATATATAGTGAAAATTTTCATATATATAAAAGTATACACACAGAGAGAGAGAGAGAGATATTTATAACTTTTTCAATATACGATATGCACACTGAGTACGACGCAAAGAATACCCAGGATCAAAAAAAAAGATAAAGAAATTTAGAAAAAGTATAAAAAAATGGAACTGTCAAAAGTATAGAAAGGCATACTCCTGTTACTTGATACAAACGGCGGTATGGCGCAGCGGCGGCGAGCGCTCACTGCGGAAAATATTTGGTTCGAAACCTCGAAGCGCTCGCTCGTTTTGGTTTTCCGACTTCTTTCGCATTCTATAAAATATTTTGTGCCTGCTTGTAGAACCAATTTATGGGTTGACCTGGATCCGGCGCTGCCGGACTTGGCACCGGGTCGTAGCTGTATATTTTTGTATTTCTTTTTGTCAAACTCACAAAAAGAAGTGCAGCTGACAGAATCGATCCGATGATATGATATACGGAAGGAAGGATCGATCCCATGATATCTCCGTACGAAAGGGAAGAGCGCAAACCACTAGGTTATCCCATCGGTTGTGATATACATGCTTTTTTACTTCTTTTATTTGTTCTGTCATTTCGTGGTTTTTTTTCCTGCCGTTTTTATTCTATTTTTTATTTTTCTTTCTTTATCCTTTTTCTTTTTCCTAAATGCACAGATTCCTTTCAAATTCTTGAACTTTTTTAAAAAACAATGATGTTTATTTTTCGAAATCCATGAACTTTTACTCAAATTCGTCAACCTTTTTTTTAAAAAAAATTCATGAACAATAGCATCGATTATACCAGTTCATGAACCTTATACTAGGCATACTCCTTCGCCCCCTCACGCGTGGATCCGATGCGGGACGGATCTGGCGGACAAGGGCGTCGCGGCGGCTCAATCCGGCTTCCTAGCGGCTACGTTGGGAGGCGGGTGACGCATATGTGGCCTCCGGTGGTGGGGGTGTGCTCGGTCTTGGTGGCGGCGGTGATCGCGCAAGATCCGTGGTACCAAGCACCAGGTGGCGCGAGTTGCGGACGACGATGGGAGGGATCCCTAGACACCTCCCAGCGCCATGCCGTCCGCTCCTCCCCTTCCCTGTCGCTGCGAGAGGGTGTGACCGGGTGAAGCCTAGCCAGCGGCAGCGACGGCAGGGCTCCTTCGCCCCCTCATGCGTGGATCCGATGCAGGACGGATCTGACAGGCAAGGGCACAAAAATTTGACATATATCCCAAGTTTCAATTTTTTCATAGCAACTAGGGAGTAAACAAAGGTACGCAATTGTAGATCCATGATGAAACAACACATTCCTAACACAAAAGATCTCAAAACCAAATTGGTTTGGTTGTTAATTTACACAGTTGAATCTTTATGGTTTTCGTTGAAACGAAAATGACATGATGATTATGTTGCACCTACTTTGGCGCGAAGGAACCATCCACGGACTATCTGGTAAGATGGAAGATGTTGAGATCACCCCATCTCAAGATCAAAATGTGAGATCGAGACTGACATAGATCGACCGTCTCATCAACTCATCCCATTTGTACTTTTGTTCCAAGTCAAGAGTATAACCTAGTAGTTTTAAAGTGAGGGCCGCATGAGGTTTATGTGAGTTGTAGTTCAAAACTGGCCAAGTTTTTGCTGCTTTCCGAAATGATTTTCGAAATTGTAGTGCAAACGTGGTTGTACCTACAACCGGGTCGTCCGACGACAACGCGCTAGCACCGGTCGCGAACCCTACTTTCGTGTGACAGCCACCCCTACCAGGTTGCAGCTCGTGTCGTCCTGACCCGGGCGGCAAGCCCCGGCCTGCGAGCCGCCCCTCTGACCTTGCACGCCGCTCCTGGTCGGCCATGGCTCCCGTCGCCCGCTTCCTCCATCCCCGGTGCTGACAAAGTAGTTCCGCTATCCCTCTTCCCGACCTTCGCCCGCGAGCTGGAGCCTCTCCATCGTCCATGGATGCGAGCTTCCCACACGCCACCTACCGCCGGACTTAGGAAAGATGACGGACGTGGGAGGATTTCATCGGCAATGTCCCGATCTAGTTCGAAGGGAAGACGACGGCCATGAGACGATTTAGCATCATACCAGCAAACATGCCCGTGTGTTGCAACAGTATAAAAAAGTTGACGTGCTTCTTTAAGATGCAAACATCAATTATCATTAATCAGGCTGGACGGATAGAGCATAAGTTGTCTGATGACAAAAATAATAAATCAATTAACAACAGGATTCTTTGAGGCGCTAGTTAATTTTTTTAACACAGTACAAATTGAAGTCGTTCACATACACGAACATACACTTACCATGAACGTACACCCTATCTCTATGAGCACTTTGAGAAAGTAAGCCGGCATAACATCTTGAGATTTTATGAAATCACCAGAGGCATCTCTTAGTCGGTCTCCCCTCACTGAACGAACATCGCGGGAAGCGTGAAAGAAATTCAGGAATCATGCGAGCACCAATATCAAGTATAGGAATTCGACCCCCTGGTAGGCTGGAAATACTGTGGACGTGAATCGTACCATTCAACCACATGTTGGTTTGCATGCTAATTCTAAACTTACGACGTGAATCCTAGTCAGCTGATTGGGTGAACAACCTTATTTTTAGATTACCACATTGATAATAAAAATATCGTACATACAATGCTTATTTCAAGATACCAACATTAGACAATAAAAAATGTGGCAAATCCGGCAACATCCGCATAGTTGAGAGAACAAATATTGTGTACGCTAACACGTCTGCCGGTCTTGGGGATTTTCTTTACATTAATTAAAATCAGGAAAACAATTATGATAATCCCACGGCAGCCATGCCGGGCTCCTCTGCAGACGAGTCGCTCCGGCCGTGCGGTCCAGTACCAGCACCTTCTCTAACATATTTTCTTTCAATCTATTTTTCTGTAAATGGTACAGCACAGCCCAGCCGACGGGGCTGGCCCATCTAAACACCAGGCCCCCCTAATTTCCCATCTAATCTTAGCCTCTCGTCCGATTCCGTCCTCTCTCGGTCTCTCCTTCCTCGTTCCCCATCGCGCCGCCACGCACGAGATTCGGCATGGCCTCACTACCGACCCCGTGCCCGATCCCCATCGCCCGCACCCCCGCCTTGTGCGTTGCCCGCCCGCTCGCCCGGCCCGTCCACTGCGTCACAGGGCGACATCCCTCGGCAGCGCCCCCGCCCCCGTGCTGCCCGCCGCGAACCCCGGCCAGTGCGCCCTCCCTTCACGGCGCTTACGTTCGGCGAAGTCGAGCCAGCGAGCGTCGCCTGGCTCCCCTCCCCCGAGCATTAAGATAGAAGTCTGGCTTGCCTCGTTTAAACGTGGAGGAGCTATGCACTGCTAATGTAGTATCTCTTGTTTTTGATGTTTTCGCATAATGTAGTTCATGACTACAATGTTTCTTACTCTGATTTTATTGTAAAGATGTCGGATGATGAAGACGATGGGTGATTGTGATTGTGACACCCAGAGCTAGAAGGCCACGAGGATTTCAGTATGAGATGTTAGTATTCATATCTGCTCTACATACTTCTGCAACTGTATGTGTATGGGTACTAATCAAACCAAAAACTAACAATATTTCTTTTATTTGTGAAGCATCAATGGTATGAAGAATATCTGTTATTGCCGGCGTGTTGTCTTTGTAGCAGCTCATTGAGAAGTTAGGCTTTAATAGTGTGACTGATAAGCCAACTGCACTTAAAATGATGAGAGATATATGTGAATCTGTTCTTGAATCCTTCAAAAGGAAGCAAAGCTAGCACATAGTGGCTGTGATATCTTGAAGAGTTACAGAGTGGCCGTGCGGAGGCAGCTTGGGCAGGTTAACAAGGGATTGCATTGGAATTATTTCTGTTTAAATATTAGCTCTGGACTAAACCTATGGTAACATCTTTTAATTCAGATTGCACACACCTACTTAATCTTTTACTTGATTTTCTTTAACCAATTCCACATTTCCGGGCTCAAGGTGGATTTGATAATTTACTATTTTTGTATCGGGAAGCTTTGCGTTGATTTAGCTTTTAGATTGAAAGTAATTCGTTCACATCCTTCAATTGGTAGGACTAACGCTTGACAGAAATATGTATTTCACAATATTTTCTGAAAATGCTTTTAACTGGAGCTCCAAGAATTGGGAAGAACCTATACGCTAGCTTCATGTTATTCTGAACCGAGTAAAAGAACACACTCATCTATGAGGTACTTGCTATGCTTCGTACTTTGTTTTCACACACAAAAATGGACGATTATTTGGTTTGCAAATTTGTGTCCTCTTTAATTCATAGCAGGGAGCATTGCCATCACTTTGCATGATAAAACACTTGGAAGGGCTTTGAAGAATATATGTTATTGAGCAGTGAGAACAATCTTGATCAAGAAATAAACCTCATTTTTCTGTTTTTAGACATAAAAGAACCATTGAGAATGCCTATCCTTCTACTACCTGCATTAGGACCAAATCTAAGAGAAAATGGCCAAAACAACTTATTGTGGGATGCACAAACCAGGAACAGTGGGATTTATGTTTGTTATATCAGTGGGAAGAGTGATATAGTGGTTGGCGATCAACTCTAAGCTCCACTTACAAGGCATTCAAAACAGATGCAACTAGATTGGCTAATCTGCTGGAAGATTTACAACCAGAAGAGTAGGAATGGATGATTGAGTACTTTGGCACTGATTCAAAATTTCAGGTTGTCTCTAAGATCACTCTTTGTCTACTATGTGTTAAGATGAAATTGCTTTTCTGTCTGGTTATATTTGGTTTCAATGAATTGAAAGGTACGCAGCCAAAAGAACACCGATAGTCGTAAGAAACAGAAGACAAAACATAGAATTGGATCAAAATCTTACTCGCAACTAAGTTTTGAGAAGGTATGAGTGTAACTAAATATGTCCTAACTATGGTATCATGTTTCAAGCATCTCATTGCTATATTACTTGCAGAGAAACTTGGAAACTAGAGAAGAGCCAGATTGTATTGCTCTGTGGGAACTCACGCACGCGAAGAATGGAGCATGGTCTAACACAGAGTCCCAGGATGTTTACGTGAGTACACAAACTTTTGGTTTATTCTATAGTTATTCAACGATGTGCATTCAACATGCTTCTACATGAGCTGGGATTATTCATGCATTCGATCGTATTATTCTTGTTTCATCTTTTACAGTGTCAATATTGATGACGCATCTATAATTGTTCTTTCCGTTTTTAGGACAAATCACGTATAAGATGTTGAAAACAAAAAAACTAAAACTCATGGTCCACTTTCAAATGAGCATGTCATTAGCCTTCATAATTAGCTAGCTGCTGCTTCTCTTTCACCATGCATTTGCAGCATCGAGTCACAACTTTAAAAAATGAATGTGCTAGCTAGGGACATGAACTTAACTGAAACTATAGATTGAGCCACAACTTAAATCAATAGTGGAAGTTTTTAGTACATGTACTTGTGCTTATGCTTTAGACATTTACACTTGTAAAACTATTCTGATCCCTTAGTTACATGCTTGCAGACACAATATTACTCCAGTTAGTCTGGCAACGGTTCTTTTTAACAATGGGGCTGGCATAATTGTATGGCGTATGTTATGTTGGACTCATTAACTAGAACTAATTTTTTTCTTGATTGCAATGTTATCTTGGACTCATTAACTAGAAATATTTTTTTATTTCTTGATTGCAGGATCCAAAGAACTAGCTCGACTGGACTCTAGATCATGGACAATTTAGTCTTGACACTTAATTAGGATAGATAAATTACATTTGAGTTTCGTTTGATGGATATTTGCTATAAGAATTATGAATTTTATGAATCTACATATTATATGTATGGTTTTGAATATTGTAATTGAATGCTTGTATTTTTTTTAAGGTTGCAATAGGCTATTGCCACAACCCACTTTTGGTTGCCACATGTTAGCACCACAAAAATTTAAATTGTCGCAATAGTTTCTCGCTACAAACATTTCGCCCGTTGTGATACTTATTTATCACCGCCAAAGCTAGTATGTTGCAATTTCCTATTACGACGACTGAAATATTTGTTGCCATAACTTAATGCCACAAGTGTAGCATTCGTGGCAAAATGCCTAATGCCATGAAAACAAAGATTGTTGCGATAGTTTATTGCCACAATTGACTATTGCCACATAACAGTATGCACCACGAAACGAGTGTCGTTGCCATAGGTTGTTGCCACAAATGTTTATCGCCATGAGGTATCAGTCGCCATGATTTTTTACATGTTGCATTAAAGCTATCCCCACAAAGCAAATTGTGGCATCACATGAGTGTTGCCACGCGAAAACATGTGGCGACTTCCCACATGGTTGTTGCAATAACACACTTTATTGCCATATTTGCTTTTTTGTGGCAATAACCTATTACCATGCGTCCAGTCACAATGGCTGCCAACGAATATTGTTTCGTGGCAATAAGTACTTATCGCCACAAATCGACATGTATTGCGACGAACAATTTTGTTGCAATAGACCCAGATCCTGGTAGTGAGTGCAAGACAGCTACTACACCTATGTCCTCCACTGACAGACTCTCTGCTCTTGATGGTTCTCTTCTCCCTGCTGATGAGGCTACTGAGTATCGCAGTATTGTTGGCGGCTTGCAATACTTGACTATCACTTGTCCTGATATCTCCTATGCAGTCAACCGTGTCTGCCAGTTTCTTCATGCTCCTAGAGACTCTCACTAGGCTGCGGTTAAGCGCATCTTGCGCTACATCCGATTCACTTCTTCTTATGGCTTGCATCTGCAACCGGCCCCCTCTAGAGTTCTCTCAGCGTTCTCTGATGCAGACTGGGCTGGGAGTCCGGATGACAGACGATCAACGGGGGGATATGCAGTGTTCCTTGGTTCGAATTTGATCGCCTGGAGTGCTCATAAACAAGCAACGGTGTCCCGCAGTAGCACTGAAGATGAGTACAAAGCAGTTGCAAATGCCACAGCAGAGCTTATTTGGATACAGTTTTTGCTCAGAGAGTTGAAGATTCCTCAGAAGCAGCCGCCGGTGCTTTGGTGTGATAACATTGGGGCGACGTATTTGTCTTCAAATCCAGTCTTTCATGCTCGCACCAAACACATCGAAGTTGATTACCATTTTGTCAGGGAACGTGTTGCCCAGAAACTGCTTCTTATCAAGTTCATCTCCTTGAAAGATCAACTTGCTGACATCTTCACAAAGCCACTGCCTCTTCCTCAGTTTGAGGGGTGTAGGCGCAATCTCACTCTGGTGAATTCTTCTGAGCACGGTTAAGATTGAGGGAGGGTGTTAGACTTTGTATATACTGGGCCCCACTTGTAATTATGTTGTACATCATTATGTACCTCTCTATATAATGAAAAGGTCACCTTATGTTTGGAGGTGTGCCACAAACCCTAAAACCTTTGTCTAATAATGTGCATCAATGGGTCACTCTTTTTACGCCAAGGATGACACTAGGTTTTGTTCTATCTCCATAGTGTTTAATAAATACTTGGTCGAGCCTGTTTCACGTTGCGCCTGGATGGACGACGCGCACAGGAGTGTCGCAGTGCGGTGCGGCTGGGTGCCCAGTTTTCGTTGGATTCAGTTCTGGTGTCGGATGCAGTCTCAAAATCCAAGCAAGATATAGCGGTGGACTCTGTCTCTGCTGCACACGCCACGTACCACCGTGATGACAGTGGTCGTATCTGGCCGCCAAAACGTACGGGTCATCCCTTGGCCGGACGCATCGAACCAACTCGCAAGTCGCAACACCGCCCAAAAACCCCGGTGGGTGGGAATGAATCTTCGTGAAAAGATGAGGCCATCCCTTGGCCAGACGCTTCCAGCTCATAGACAAATATATATTTTTCGGTTATTACGAAGATGAGGTACAGATACTCATGTGCGATCTCCTCGTGACAACAAAACATGTGAGTAGTTTCTTTCCAGTGCTTCACCTTGTACATGTACTAAGGCTGTCATGTAGACAAAAAAACTGATGTGGCCACATAATTAAGAAGATACATATGAGTGAGGAGACATATGAGGAAGAAACAATACGAAGCGTGTAAAACTAGACAAAACTATTAAATGAATTAAGCCCACCGATGCGTTAAGGAGTTTAGATGCTAAATCATTAAATGTAGGAAGCTTAGCTATAACAAGTTAAGCACCTATGCATTAAAGATTTTAGTCGCCCAAGTTTTGAATGTGCTTAGCACCTTATCTAAATATCTATGCATTGAAAAAGATCAACGCAGCTCCAAAAGCATCCAGAATAAGCGGTGTGCGGTGCCGAGACAGACTGGAAGTTGGGGTCATCATCGGGTCACGCCAATCCCGTCAACATTGAGTCTCCACAATAGTTAGGATCGCGTTGTTACGTACACCCATCGCGCACATGTATATCGACACAAGTTGATATAGGGTTCCTGGTTGCACACATGTTTCTGACAAACTGTTCACACACAAAACTGGTATGGCTTAACGCATCTCTCAAAGCTCCGGCATATGCCGCGTTATGGTGTTCGGATCATATGTGTCAACTTTTATCATTCAATAAGAACCTAATTGGTCCACAAAGTGGTCTGGACGTCCGTCTTCGGCAAATTCGATATAAACGTGAGCGACCTTTGCCGGAGTCCAAACATCAACTTGTGGCCCTCCTCTCGTTTTTTTCTTCACATGCATGGTCCCCTCTCACCTCTCACCTCCCAACCAGACACCACACCACAAATCCAATGCATGCATGGTCCCCCACTACTCTCCCTCCTTCCAATCAGATTAATTTGTGAATAACTTTGAATGACTCGCTCCGACATCATATCCGTAGACCACGTCCGGACATAAAAACGAAGATATATTGGAGGCATTTATGGGCCAGCTTTGAAGATGTCCTTATGATGCCTGTGTAGGGGAACGTTGCAGAAAATAAAAAATTTCTACGCTTCACCTAGATCAATCTATGAGTTCATCTAGCAACGAGAGAGATGAGTGCATCTACATACCCTTGTAGATCACGAGCGGAAGCGTTCAAGAGAACGGGGTTGAGGGAGTCGTACTCGTCGTGATCCAAATCACCGATGATCCTAGTGCTGAACGGACATCACCTCCGCATTCAACACACGTACGGTTGGTAAGACGTCTCCTCCTTCTTGATCCAGCAAGGGGGAAGGAGAGGTTGATGGAGATCCAGCAGCACGACGGCATGGTGGTGGATGCAGCAGCGATCTCGGCAGGGCTTCGCCAAGCTTCAGCGAGAGGGAGAGGTGGTGCGTGGGGAGAGGGAGGCGCCAAGAGCATGGGTGCGGCCGCCCTCCCTCCCCCCTCTTTATATAGGCCCCCTAGGGGGAGGCGCCGGCCCTAGGAGATCCAATCTCCAAGGGGGACGGCGGCCAGGGGGGAAACTTGTCCCCCAAGCCAGGTGGAGGCGCCCCCACCCCTAGGGTTTCCAACCCTAGGCGCAGGGGGGCCCAAGGGGGGGGGGTGCACCAGCCCACCAGAGGCTGGTTCCCCTCCCACTTCAGCCCATGGGGCCCTCCGGGATAGGTGGCCCCACCCGGTGGACCCCCGGGACCCTTCCGGTGGTCCCGGTACAATACCGGTGACCCCCGAAACTTTTCCGATGGCCGAAACTTGACTTCCTATATATAATTATTTACCTCCGGACCATTTCGGAACTCCTCGTGACGTCCGGGATCTCATCCGGGACTCCGAACAACTTTCAGGTTACTGCATACTAATATCTCTACAACCCTAGCGTCACCGAACCTTAAGTGTGTAGACCCTACGGGTTCGGGAGTCATGCAGACATGACCGAGACGCCTCTTCGGTCAATAACCAACAGCGGGATCTGGATACCCATGTTGGCTCCCACATGCTCCTCAATGATCTCATCGGATGAACCACGATGTCAAGGATTCAAGCAACCCCGTATACAATTCCCTTTATCAATCGGTATGTTACTTGCCCGAGATTCGATCGTCGGTATCCCAATACCTCGTTTAATCTCGTTACCGGCAAGTCACTTTACTCGTACCGTAATGCATGATCCCGTGACCAGACACTTGGTCACATTGAGCTCATTATGATGATGCATTACCGAGTGGGCCCAGAGATACCTCTCCGTCATACGGAGTGACAAATCCCAGTCTCGATTCGTGCCAACCCAACAGACACTTTCGGAGGTACCCGTAGTGCACCTTTATAGTCACGCAGTTACGTTGTGTGACGTTTGGCACACCCAAAGCACTCCTACGATATCCGGGAGTTGCACAATCTCATGATCTAAGGAAATGATACTTGACATTTGGAAAAGCTCTAGCAAAACGAACTACACGATCTTTATGCTACGCTTAGGATTGGGTCTTGTCCATCACATCATTCTCCTAATGGTGTGATCCCGTTATCAATGACATCCAAAGTCCATAGTCAGGAAACCATGACTATCTGTTGATCAACGAGCTAGTCAACTAGAGGCTCACTAGGGACATGTTGTGGTCTATGTATTCACACGTGTATTACGATTTCCGGATAACACAATTATAGCATGAATAACAGACAATTATTATGAACAAAGAAATATAATAATAACCATTTTATTATTGCCTCTAGGGCATATTTCCAACAGTCTCCCACTTGCACTAGAGTCAATAGTCTAGTTACATTGTGATGAATCAAACACCCATAGAGTTCTGGTGTTGATCATGTTTTGCTCTAGGGAGAGGTTTAGTCAATGGATCTGCTACATTCAGGTCCGTATGTACTTTACAAATATCTGTCTCCATCTTGAACATTTTCACGAATGGAGTTAAAGCGACGCTTGATGTGCCTGGTCTTCTTGTGAAATCTAGGCTCCTTGGCAAGTGCAATACCTCCAGTGTTGTCACAGAAGAGTGCGATCGGCCCCGACGCATTGGGTATGACTCCTAGGTCGGTGATGAACTCCTTCACCCAGATTGGTTCATGCGCTGCCTCCGAGGCTGCCATGTACTCTACTTCACATGTAGATCCCGCCACGACGCTTTGCTTGCAACTGCACCAGCTTACTACCCCACCATTCAAAATGTACATGTATCCGGTTTGTGACTTAGAGTCATCCAGATCTGTGTCGAAGCTAGCGTCGATGTAACCCTTTACGACGAGCTCTTCGTCACCTCCAAAAACGAGAAACATATCCTTAGTCCTCTTCAGGTACTTCAGGATATTCTTGACCGCTGTCCAGTGTTCCTTGCCGGGATTACTTTGGTACTTTCCTACCAAACTTACGGCAAGGCTTACATCAGGTCTGGTACACAGCATGGCATACATAATAGACCCTATGGCTGAGGCATAGGGGATGACGCTCATCTCTTCTATATCTTCTGCCGTGGTCGGGCATTGAGCCGAGCTCAATCTCACACCTTGCAATACAGGAAAGAACCCTTTCTTGGACTGATCCATATTGAACTTCTTCAATATCTTATCAAGGTATGTGCTTTGTGAAAGACCTATGAGGCGACTTGATCTATCCCTATGGATCTTGATGCCTAATATGTAAGCAGCTTCTCCAAGGTCCTTCATTGAAAAACACTTATTCAAGTAGGCCTTAATGCTGTCCAAAAGTTCTATATCATTTCCCATCAAAAGCATGTCATCTACATATAATATGACAAATTCTACAGAGCTCCCACTCACTTTCTTGTAAACACAGGCTTCTCCATAAGTCTGCATAAACTCAAACGCTTTGATCATCTCATCAAAGCGAATGTTCCAACTCCGAGATGCTTGCACCAGCCCATAAATGGATCGCTGGAGCTTGCATACCTTGTTAGCATTCTCGGGATCGACAAAACCTTCCGGCTGCATCATATACAATTCTTCCTTAAGATAGCCGTTAAGGAATGCCGTTTTGACGTCCATTTGCCATATCTCACAATCATAGTATGCGGCAATTGCTAACATGATCCGGACGGACTTCAGCTTCGCTACGGGAGAGAAAGTCTCATCGTAGTCAACCCCTTGAACTTGCCGATAACCCTTAGCGACAAGTCGAGCTTTATAGATGGTAATATTACCATCCGCGTCCGTCTTCTTCTTAAAGATCCATTTATTTTCTATCGCTCGCCGATCATCGGGCAAGTCTGTCAAAGTCCATAATTTGTTTTCATACATGGATTTTATCTCAGATTGCATGGCTTCAAGCCATTTGTTGGAATCTGGGCCCTCCATCGCTTCTTCATAGTTCGAAGGTTCACCGTTGTCTAACAACATGATTTCCAGGACAGGGTTGCCATACCACTCTGGTGTGGAACGTGTCCTTGTAGACCTACGAAGTTCAGTAGTAACTTGATCCGAAATACCTTGATCATCATCATTAACTTCCTCTTCAGTTGGTGCTGGCACCACAAGAACATCTTCCTGAGCTGCGCTACTTACCGGTTCAAGAGGTAGTACTTCATCAAGTTCCACGTTCCTCCCACTTACTTCTCTCGGGAGAAACTCTTTCTCCAGAAAGGACCCATTCTTGGCAACAAAGATCTTGCCTTCGGATCTGAGGTAGAAGGTATACCCAATGGTTTCCTTAGGGTATCCTATGAAGATGCATTTTTTTGACTTGGGTTCGAGCTTTTCAGGTTGAAGTTTCTTGACATAAGCATCGCAACCCCAAACTTTTAGAAACGACAGCTTAGGTTTCTTCCCAAACCATAATTCATACGGTCTCATCTCAACGGATTTAGACGGTGCCCTATTTAAAGTGAATGTAGTTGTCTCTAGAGCGTATCCCCAAAAAGATAGTGGTAAATCGGTAAGAGACATCATAGATCGCACCATATCCAATAAAGTGCGATTACGACGTTCGGACACACCGTTACGCTGAGGTGTTCCAGGCGGCGTGAGTTGTGAAACGATTCCACATTTCCTTAAGTGCGTACCAAATTCGTGACTTAAATATTCTCCTCCATGATCTGATCATAAGAACTTTATCTTTCGGTCACGTTGATTCTCTACCTCATTCTGAAATTCCTTGAACTTTTCAAAGGTCTTAGACTTGTGTTTCATCAAGTAGACATACCCATATCTACTCAAGTCGTCAGTGAGAGTGAGAACATAACAATATCCTCCGCGAGCCTCAACGCTCATTGGACCGCACACATCAGTATGTATGATTTCCAATAAGTTGGTTGCTCACTCCGTTGTTATGGAGAACAGAGTCTTGGTCATTTTGCCCATGAGGCATGGTTCGCATGTGTCAAATGATTCATAATCGAGAGACTCAAAAAGTCCATCAGCATGGAGCTTCTTCATGCGCTTGACACCAATGTGACCAAGGCGGCAGTGCCACAAGTATGTGGGACTATCGTTATCAACTTTATATCTTTTGGTATTCACACTATTAATATGTGTAACATCACGTTCGAGATTCATTAAGAATAAACCATTGACCATCGGGGCATGACCATAAAACATATCTCTTATATAAATAGAACAACCATTATTCTCGGATTTAAATGAGTAGCCATCTCGTATCAAACGAGATCCAGATACAATGTTCATGCTCAAAGCTGGCACTAAATAACAATTATTGAGGTTTAAAACTAAACCTGTAGGTAAATGTAGAGGTAGTGTGCCGATAGCGATCACATCGACCTTGGAACCATTCCCGACGCGCATCGTCACCTCGTCCTTCGCCAGTCTCCGCTTATTCCACAGCTCCTGCTTTGAGTTACAAATATGAGCAACCGCACCGGTATCAAATACCTAGGAGCTACTACGAGCACTGGTAAGGTACACATCAATTACATTTATATCACATATACCTTTGGTGTTGCCGGCCTTCTTGTCCGCTAAGTATTTGGGGCAGTTCCGCTTCCAGTGTCCGCTTCCCTTGCAATAAAAGCACTCAGTCTCAGGCTTGGGTCCATTCCTTGGCTTCTTCACGGCAACTGGCTTACCGGGCACTTCAACTCCTTTGCCGTCCTTCTTGAAGTTCTTCTTGCCCTTGCTTTTCTTGAACTTAGTGGTTTTATTCACCATCAACACTTGATGTTCCTTTTTGATCTCTACCTCTGCTGATTTCAGCATTGAATATACTTCAAGAATGGTCTTTTCCATCCCCTGCATATTGAAGTTCATGACAAAGCTCTTGTAGCTCGGTGGAAGTGACTGAAGGATTCTGTGAATAACCGCGTCATCCGGGGGATTAACTCCCAGCTGAGTTAGGCGGTTGTGCAACCCAGACATTTTGAGTATGTGCTCACTGACAGAACTATTTTCCTCCATCTTACAACTGAAGAACTTGTCGGAGACTTGATATCTCTCGACCCGGGCATGAGCTTGGAAAACCATTTTCAGCTCTTCGAATATCTCATATGCTCCGTGTTGCTCAAAACGCTTTTGGAACCCCGGTTCTAAGTTGTAAAGCATGCCGCACTGAATGAGGGAGTGATCATCAGCACGAGACTGCCAAGCGTTCATAACGTCTTGGTTCTCTGGGATGGGAGCTTCACCTAGCGGTGCTTCTAAGACATAATCTTTCTTTGCAGCTATGAGGATGATCCTCGGGTTCGGGACCCAGTCCGTATAGTTGCTGCCATCATCTTTCAGCTTGGTTTTCTCTAGGAACGCGTTGAAGTTGAGGTGGACATGAGCGTTGGCCATTTGAGGCTGCAACAGGGTTCTAGCAAGAATGTTTTCTTACCGATGTAAAAGCCACAACGTGATTTTCCAACTTCTATTTACCCTTCATAAGAACCCTTTTCATCGAATCCGCTCCAACTAAAGTGGGAGAGACAGACACCCGCTAGCCACCTTATGCAACTAGTGCATGTCAGTCGGTGGAACCTGTCTCACGTAAGCGTACGTGTAAGGTCGGTCTGGGCCGCTTCATCTCACAATACCGCTGAAGCAAAATAAGACTAGTGGTGGCAAGAAAGTTGACAACATCTATGCCCACAACAAATTTGTGTTCTACTCGTGCAAAGAGAACTACGCATAGACCTAGCTCATGATGCCATTGTAGGGGAACGTTGCAGAAAATAAAAATTTTCTACGCTTCACCAAGATCAATCAATGAGTTCATCTAGAAACGAGAGAGAGGAGTGCATCTACATACCCTTGTAGATCGCGAGTGGAAGCGTTCAAGAGAACGGGGTTGAGGGAGTCGTACTCGTCGTGATCCAAATCACCGATGATCCTCGTGCTGAACGGACAACACCTCCGCGTTCAACACACGTATGGTTGGGAAGACGTCTCCTCATTCTTGATCTAGCAAGAGGGAAGGAGAGGTTGATGGAGATCCAGCAGCACGACGGCGTGGTGGTGGATGCAGTTGTGATCTCGGCAGGGCTTCACCAAGCTTCAGCGAGAGGGAGAGGTGGTGCGTGGGGAGAGGGAGGCGCCAAGAGCATGGGTGCGGCTGCCTTCCCTCCCCCCTCTTTATATAGGCCCCCTAGGGGGAGGCGCCGGCCCTAGGAGATCCAATCTCCAAGGGGGACGGCGGCCAGGGGGGAGACTTGCCCCCCAAGCCAGGTGGAGGCGCCCCCACCCCTAGGGTTTCCAACCCTAGGCGCAGGAGGGGCCCAAGGGGGGGGGGGGGCGCACCAGCCCACCAGGGGCTGGTTCCCCTCCCACTTCAGCCCATGGGGCCCTCTAGGATAGGTGGCCCTATCCGGTGGACCCCCGGGACCCTTCCGGTGGTCCCGGTACAATACCGGTGACCCCCTAAATTTCCCGATGGCCGAAACTTGACTTCCTATATATAATTCTTTACCTCCGGACCATTCCGTAACTCCTCCGACGTCCGGGATCTCATCCGGGACTCCGAACAACTTTCGGGTTACTGCATACTAATATCTCTACAACCCTAGCGTCACCGAACCTTAAGTGTGTAGACCCTACGGGTTCGGGAGTCATGCAGACATGACCAAGACGCCTCTCCGGTCAATAACCAACAGCAGGATCTGGATACCCATGTTGGATACCACATGCTCCTCGATGATCTCATCGGATGAACCACGATGTCGAGGATTCAAGCAACCCCGTATACAATTCCCTTTGTCAATTGGTACGTTACTTGCCCGAGATTCGATCGTCGGTATCCCAATACCTTGTTTAATCTCGTTACCGGCAAGTCACTTTACTCGTATTGTAATGCATGATCCCGTGACCAGACACTTGGTCACATTGAGCTCATTATGATGATGCATTACCGAGTGGGCCCAGAGATACCTCTCCGTCATACGGAGTGACAAATCCCAGTCTCGATTCGTGCCAACCCAATAGACATTTTCAGAGGTACCCGTAGTGCACCTTTATAGTCATCCAGTTACGTTGTGATGTTTGGAACACCCAAAGCACTCCTACGATATCCGGGAGTTGCACAATCTCATGGTCTAAGGAAATGATACTTGACATTTGGAAAAGCTCTAGCAAAGCGAAATACACGATCTTTGTGCTACGCTTAGGATTGGGTCTTGTCCATCACATCATTCTCCTAATGATGTGATCTCGTTATCAATGACATCCAATGTCCATAGTCAGGAAACCATGACTATCTGTTGATCAACGAGCTAGTCAACTAGAGGCTCACTAGGGACATGTTGTGGTCTATGTATTCACACGTGTATTACGATTTCCGGATAACACAATTATAGCATGAATAACAAACAATTATCATGAACAAAGAAATATAATAATAACCATTTTATTATTGCCTCTAGGGCATATTTCCAACAGCCTGCTTCTATTCTCCCGACCTCGCCGATTCTTCCAGCTCGCACGATGCCATCTTTCATGGGAGTATCACGTGTCTCGCCCGTGATGATTATTGGGTTAGGGCATATCCAATGCTGATTCCTAAATCTGACACCGTATGTGTCCGTGGACTGGTCAGGAGCCGGTCATCCAACCATATCCTATAATTGCCAGTCTTTGTCTTTTTTTAACATAGCAACACTCAACATAATTATAAAAAATAACACAATCTATCGATAAATAACAAAAAAATATTTCTAGTAAAACAATAATTCAAATGTAAGTACATCCAAGATAACCGGATGTTCAATAAGTTTTTCGAATTCGACGATGCTAGTGTTAGATCCGGCACATGCCATCCGATATATATTGTCCCTTGAGCTTCATCCAACAATGTATGTGTGTGAATGGTCTTCCCTTTGTCCTCTAATACATCATGGCAGCGCGTGCAGGTTATACAACGTGCAGAGCAATATTGAGTTAATGAATGAATTAACCAACATGTAGAGCAACAGGAAGAAAAAAAAACTTACGATTTCCACGATTGACGAGCCCAATGGCCACATTGTCTACACTCGTCCAACCATTATCAAAACTTCATGATGGAGTTGCTGATGGTGTACCATCGATGTGTTATCGATTACATATTGTGTTGATGGATAACGTGCATGTCATAGAGCACGATGTTCTTTCACGCATTAAATGAATCATGCACACACTTCCAAAAGATCAAGCCCCTTGAGTTCCTGGCAACAAAGTCCGTAGCTACGGCCAACCACGCATCGCACAATAACTCATCCTCGATCACTAAGTACCCGACCATTTACTCTAGAAAGCAACAAGAAGATCAAACGAAAGCTCAATGGCATTTGACCAAACACATGTCGGACATAGTGTCCACCTTGGACGATGTCATCAAGAGGGTGGATGGTACCCTGGATGCGGAGGGATCCTAGGTGCACGGTCTTGTAGTCCAAGGAGTGCAGGCACACTGGTGGGGGCTACGGACATCCTACATGCCGGGGCAGCACCCGGAGAGGGTACAACGGCGGCGGAGGACGAGGAGGTTCCAGATGCAAAGCAGGGTGGCCAGGGCAGAGTGGAGGAAAAATGTACCAGTGGGGGGATTTGACTGGGCCGGGGGTGTCGGAGTCCTATGTGGCGGCGCTCCGGACTCCCACTAAGCCCCCCCCCCCCCCACTTTGCCTCCAACTTGTAGGAAAACGAACGTCTTGACCGCTCCGCGGATCGATGGGGTACTGCGTTGGAATGAAAAACAGGCCCAACCAGCTCGGTCCGGATGAATTCGGGTGGTTTGAGGGTCATCATTGAAGATGGCCTTAGCTTTGGCTCTAGGTGCACGATTGATTCACTAGCCTGAAACGTACTACAAAAACATTTCAACGTAAAATAAATAATCATTATGACACGGGGGTGGCTTTGGAGAAACCATAGCCTCCAGCGCCCACGCTGCCTCCTCTAATCTCATCCCCCGTTGCCATGGAAGGACGTTGGCGGACAAAGCCCTGTTGGCCGATGGCAGCAGTGGGAATGCCTTCTCATGCAAGGAGCTCTCGAGTTGCGCGGTGCAACATACTCGACCCTACGATAGATCTTAACTTTGAGGACGTCGTGCTACAGTTTTTCGTTCGTGGCAGCTGTAACCGTAGATGACGGCGTGTGGTGATAACAGCCGTATGCCCGGATCTGGTACCGGCGAATCATACACTGATCTGTGATGGCAGCGTAGAAGCGACAATGACGATGATGGGAAGACATGCATCTACGAGTTAGTGGTGATGGTTTACGACTTGTGGTCGCCATAGAGTTGTTGCCATGTCTTAGCATCGTTGTCGAAGTCAGCTTCCGCCACAGGGTTTCTAGAGCATGCGATGGATATTGACGAGGTTCAGCTCTACGAATTCTCTGATAGCTTTCACCATGTCCTAAAATCCACAGCAAGCATGTGAACGTGAGCGACCACCTCCATGCATAAATACCATGGAATGGTTCAGATTTCAATTTTCCGTGAGCATGCTGTGTGGATGCTTTTGATGTGGCTTCGTTGTCTTCGACAAAGGGTGGCGAAAACACACTGTGTTTTCGGAGTGGTGGTGCACTTCGACCACCGGGTGTCAAGCTTTGGGGTGAAAACCTTAGGTCCTACCTTCGATGGTTGCGCCTGACAAAGTCACTGATTCACGTGTTGTCTCCTTGTTTAATACTCCCTCCGTTCCTAAATATAAGTCTTTGTAGGCATTTTACCATGGACCACATACGGATGTATATAGATGCATTTTGTGTGTAGATTCACTCATTTTGCTTCGTATGTGGTCCATAGTGAAATCTCTCCAAAAACTTATATTTAGGAACGGAGGGAGTACATTGCTTTGGAGTATGCTCAAAACTGCTCTATTCCGCCTTAGAGTCTGCGTTGCTAATACTCCGCAGACCGGCGACGGTCGAAACCGCATCCTATGTAGTGGACACCACAGACAGTTTCCAATTTATAACCTGTTGGAATGCTTTGGGTGTCGTACCTGGTTTCTTACGAATAACGGCCTCCATTTGGTATGTAAGGGATCTAACTTTTTTCTGTTACGTACCTACCGTGGCTAATGATTGTCAGATGAAACACTGTAATACAAAGTTACACAGATAACATATCTCTCATTGTAGTACCCATAGCACAAAAGTTCTACAATTTTTCATATACGAGAACATACGGAATTGTAAGATAAGTTGTACAAGCCTGTGATCGTATGTTCTATCTATGTGTAGCCTCGACTAGGAGACACCATCTTCCCAGTTGCTCGATGATGCTTCCCGACATGCTTTGAGGTCCACCATACATCTCCTACATGATACAGGAAAAATTTCAATCACAGCTAATAATATACATTGTTGATCTGAAGTTCCAGAGCTATAATGCAATGTATTTCGTATGACTCATAACCCCTATATCCCACACCAGATGTCACAACTGGTTATACTTTTGTAATACAATTAAAATTAAGGTAGTTGTATGCAGCACACAAGCGAAAACAGTACAGAGAATATAAAGCGAAGAAGTGGAACATGATGATGTTGAAAAATAAGTAACTTTCAGCCCGATGTATTAAGCTGACACATGATAACAAAAGAACCACAATGACAATGAACTGCACGAAGATTATCAATTTCTTCAGCCCTCTCAATCCGATTTGACCTGCATCCTTGCCTACATCATGATTGCTCTTTTCCCTGCTCTCTGCTCCTCCCTGCATGAGTAATCATTATCTTCTTCGTCCCATCTCTTAAACCCTTTAAAGCAGTTGTTGTCATAACCACCCACCTGTTCATGGCATGTCTATCATGAACTATAGACTCCTGGATGCCTCCCTGAGTACAACACAAAGCACTTCGTCTATGAAGACAAGAGTCAAAGAAGTTACCATATTAACATAAGTTCTAGAAGTTTCCATGTTAACATAAGTTGAAGCCCTTTCCATTTTAACATAAATTGAAGCAATTTGCATTTTGAAAGAAGTTGACAGTTTCCATATTAACAGAAGTTGAAGCAGTTTCCATTTTAACATAAGTTGAATACGTTTGCATTCTGCAGATTAGATGAATCAATTTGAATTTTACATTGAAGTTGTAGAAGTTTGCATTCTAGAGAGTGGATTAAGGAGTTTGCATTTTATAGAGAGGATGAAGGATATGCATGTGGACAATTCAAAACAACATGATGAGTAAAAGAATAATCGGACGTCTATAAACTGAACCCGCAGTTGCACCTAAGCCAAACCTAACCAAACCAATGGAGCACCCGCAAAATCCCGATCTAGATCCATCGATGCTACCAGCCTCAAATCACGAATCCGCACCACCTTGTAGTTATGGTCCGCCGCCACCCGATGTACCACGTCCAGTTCAAAGTGGTCAACGCCGGCGAGGCGGCAGCCACCACGGCCATTAACTCGACCTTCTCTTGGCCTGAATAGGAGGAGGAGGGGATGGAGGAGAGGAAGAGGAGGACGTGGATGTGGAGGGCCTCGGCGAGATCGATGACACCGCCATTTGTGACGATGACGCTGGGCGAGGCGGAGTAGGGGATTGGGAGGAGTTACGTTCCCTAACCTTACTTGTTTGGATTAGAGAGGGATCCTCTGACGTACGGTGGCCTGACGTTACGGTGGCCTGACGTTGGGCCACTGACGTGTGGGACCGGGTCCACATGTCAGTGGGCCAACGGCACGTCAGAGGACCCGCATCCGTTTGGATTAGCTCAGTGGTAGGCATGGGTAGACGCAGCAAGACGGCGAGCACGGCTACACAACACGGTAATGCTCAGCACGGCGAGTGTTTTAGGTTTGGCTGTGCTTGCCATATGAAATCTGGGGGTGACCGGAGGAACGGGGACAGAGGTGAACATAACTCGTAGGTGTTCGACCATGCAGGCGGTTCTATAAATGAAGCTGCCTCGAATACTTTTGAACTGGAAGCGTGATTTTCAAACTGCCTCCGCAGATTATTACAGGCGGTTTCTGACTTTCAACAGCCTCCACATAAAAAATAACAACCTCCCGAGATTATTAGATGTGGCTTTGTCACATGTGGACCTAACTGTCTTCGTTGGCTACTGCCAATGCTTGTTTTTCTACTATTGGTTATCGTATTTTTGGAGTACACCAAGCATTTCTATCACTTGCCTCTCCATTACATAAACTTCTTGGGTTGCAAGCATTTGAAAACAAATTATAAGTATTATCCTAAGTAAAAAATATGAATATATTCCCATGCAGTCCCTTCTCTACTAAAATGTCTGTATATATTTTTCCATGTTTATCCCACGTTTGGGAGTCATAAATATCTAAGAGACAAACTTCTAGTGCAATAGAATTTGGGCTTTCACTACTCTATCTTTGGTTTTTCCAGATGACGACTGTGACATGGACAATGGGAGTGCTTGCTTCCTCTGCACGTCATGCCCTCACCCGTTTGCCTAGTGATTGACCGTGTTGCCTCCTAGTCCTAGTCAGTGCTTGTGACTTCGTCCTGCCCTGCTACGTCCTCGATCCTCAATGATTGCACAGCACGATGGCCATAGTAGGGGCAGCGCCATGCGGGACCAGCAGAAAAAAGGCACGGGGTGCATTTGTTGAGCTTAGAGCATCTCTAGCAGACCCTTAAAACGCACGAAACTATAAAATAACCGCCGGTTTACATTTTTTTCTTGGCCCTTATAACGACTTTAAGGTCTGAGATATAAAGGGTTTGTTAGAGATGCTCTTATAGAGGCATTGGTTCCAGGGCTTGATTCTCACACGTTGTTGGAGAAGTGTATGAAGGCGGAGGCCGACGAATAAAGCTCGCAGCAGGTTGTGCCCTCACAAGAGATCACTTAACAATTTTTGCGTCAAATAGGCGGGCAATTACGCACCTCTTTCCAAATGCGCCACCTTGGCCGGCCCTTTCAGTTGTCAATCTTTTTTCTCCACGTCCATTTGCCTAGGTGATTTTTTAATACACACACAAATGTTTCCAATTACACCCGTTTGCCTTGGGTGATATATTTTTGCTTAAATTGTCTATATAATGTTCAAAACAATCATCCCCCAAAACTATGAAATATATTTCAGAAAATGAAAAAAAATTCTTCCATATGAAACAAAACTCATCCCGTACTTAAGAAATATTCTTGTTTAAGAAATATTTGTGTATTTGAAAACTTTCATATGTCTGAAAAGATATTCATACATATGAAATAAAATTTCAAGTATTAACATTTATATTGGTGAATTGAAAAAGTTCATGTTTAAAAATTCTAATAAATTTGAAAAAATCATACACATGTGAATATATTTTCGTAATAGAAATAATTCAAGTTTAATATACGTAACAAGGGAAAACATAAATGAAAAAAATGTAAGCCAAGAAAGATAAAAGTTGGAGAAAATTAGAGAAAACCTGAAAAAAATAAAAAAATGGAAAACAAAAAGGAAAAACCTAAAAGGTTGAAAACCGATGATGATCCGTCTCGGGATCGCGCTATGCCTTTTTCAGTCGATACCTGCGTATTTAAATGAATAAGGGCATGTCCAATGCTGACCATCAAACCATCCACATACATCTAGACCACGAGGTGCGGACATGGTGTGTCATTCAACGCGGGCATGCATCGGTCCGCCGAACGGTCCGGATGCACTTTTCCCTGCAAATTGGAAGCAAAGTTTTGGGATGAGGGGCTTTGCGGGAGTCTGGATAGTGGCCACATAGGACTGCGACACCCCCGGCCCACTAAAATTCACCCTCCCGCCCTCATTCTCTTCCCATCCTCCCATCCTCCCCTTTACTTTGCATCTACACCCTCCTGCTCTGATACCATCATTGTACCTCTTCGGCCATCGCACATGCATTGCCAGAGTTCCGCAACTAGCATTGACGCACCAGCTCAACTTTTACGATGGTGCCGTCCACCTAGGACCCATCTACAACTAGGTACATTCTGCCCTTGCCAACAAAGTCCATGGTGGACACCACATCCGGCAAGTGTTCATTCAGATGACATTGAGCTTATTTTTGAATGCCATGTCATTTTTTAGAGTATGAAGGATGGTAGGGTACTCAACCATGGAGGATGAGTTGTTGTGTGATGCGTGGTTGGTCGTATCTGTTGATTTTGCAGGCAGGAGCAGAAGGGGGCTCTTCTGGCAGTGCGTGCATGATTCGTTTTACGCGTGAAAGCATATTGCGCCCTACAACATGCACATCATTCACGAACACAACGTGAAGTTGTTACCGTATCAATGGTACACCATGTCGCCAAGATTTGTGGCGGGGTTGATCGGCCGGAGGCACGGTGGCAATTGCGCGCGGCAGCTGAGGAGATTGTAAGTTTTGTTTATTCTAGCTCAACATGTTGATTGATTCATTCATCCACTCAATGTTTCTCTATACATTGTATATGATGCTCTCACTGTCGCTATATAACAGATCTCAGAGGGCAGACCGTTCACGCACACACATTATTGGATAAAGCTTAAGAGGCAGTATGTGTGGGACAACTTGATCAATCCATGAAAAACTTGTCGAACATTTGGTTAATATCATTGAATTTGAATTATTACTCATTGAATTTGAACTATTGTTGTACTAGACTTATTTGCATGATATGTCTGGATGATTTGTGCTACTTTATATCCAAACTTCGAGGAATTCCATCGGGTTGACATTAATTTCGTATGGTTTGTTGAAACCCAGTTTGAATATATATACAAATAGCATTGGATGGTTGGCTCCCGCATCCATGTCCACGGACAGATGCGGGAGAAAAATTACGAATGATTGTTGGAGATGCCCTAAGCATTTGGTTTACATAGCCGAATAGACTAAGCAATGGTTGGATACATATAATCTGCTCTTCTCTTCAACTTTTTTAGGTCAAACATGTGCCTTAATGTAAGAAGTAACTTACCGCTTTCCCATGCTTTGCTAGAAACCATGAACATGTATCTATCTACAAATTAATGGCCTTAATTGCTGACTTATCCAATCTTCCACTTTAATGCTATTTCAGGATTTGAGTAATGACCATTGATATCACATCAACTATAAAAGGGATTGCCCTCTCACTTGATCTTCCTCACAACTAACAAAACTCCGACGTTACGTTTTGTTCACACCATTACACGACATCTGAGCTACAATGAGGTTTCCTGTAGCGCTACTGCTAACTCTGGCCTTCCTTGTACTAGCATCAGGTATCATTTAATTTGTTCTTCCTGCGGGATCTAACCTCATCAACCTGACCACCAAATTTTATATGCGCTTAAGATATTTATTGTCTCCCCTCCATGGTGATATTACTTTCAGATGCCGAAATAACAAAACATTGTACGGATATAACTGTGGGGATATGAGATGTGTGTACACCCGCTATGTGTGAGAAGCTCTGCCACCGAAGGTACATGGACCGCTGCGAAGGACATCAAGTAGAGTGTGATTATAAGGGCTATTGTTTTGGAACGCGGTGCAGTTGCTTTGTGTGCATATATATGACTCCCGGCCCGTCCTCTCCCTGGCTGCCACAATGGTAAACTGTGGTACAGACTAGCTAGGTCAAGAATATTTCATGTTGACACAAATAATAAAAGTACTGCAATGTTGTGGCGGCAAGACTTCCGTGGGAAATGGTGTCTCCTATATATTATAATGTGCCTCGAGTGATGAGAAATATCAGATGATCAATATATATCTTGTGTTGTTCAAAATACACCTCCATAATCTAAGAAAAATGGCGATGTATACGGATATATAATAGAGACGGGACCTCTCTACTCGCCATTCATGCGGTCATGTTATTTACATCAAGGACGACACTGCAGCTTTGAAGCCACTACGGTAAGAAGCCGGAATATTTCCGATGTCGCAATAGTTGACCCTTATCTCATGAACGAGGAAAACCTAAAAAAAATGAGGAATAGAGGCGGTCCATGAAGAATTACCTTCTGAATTTCATGCAACAGAATAAGATGAAAAACTTCCTTCACGTGTTGTACCGACCGATGTATGTCCTTCTCTGGCTTTATGCTTTCGGCTTGGAACCTTTTTCCTTGATACATGTTGTCACATCTTAAAACATGTAACTTTGTCATGTTCGTGGTATGTTTATTCTGTTTTGCGCAGTAACCATTGGCTTCTCCTAGTGTTAAGACCGCAAAGGTGCAATTGCTACTGGATGGATTCCACGAAGAGCCCGGGAAAAGATTGGTTGCTCCTCAAGGACCTTCTCGATGAATGTCTTTTTGATTGGAATAACACAGGAGGCCTCACATTTGAATAAGAACTACAAAAGTAGTTGCAAGAAAATGATTGCCTCGAGATGGAACAATCTATATTGTATGTAACAACTGACGACTAGTCTGACTTATGGCTTCTATGCCTACATTCACATGGAAGAACTCGTACTGTCCGCGAAAACGTTAAAGCAACATGATAAAATTCTCAAATGAGGTCAAGAAGTACAAAACAATTCGTCCGAAGCTGGCTTAACACTAGTGCAGAACCGGGCTTTAGTGCCGGTTCGTGACGGCCTTTAGTGCCGGTTGGCGAACCGGCACTAAAGAGTGGGGACTAAAGGTCCCCGGCCTTTAGTACCGGTTCGTCACGAACCGGCGCTAAAGTGCCACCGCGTGGCACGAGCCAGGCCCGTTTGCGTGGAGAGCATTAGTACCGGTTGGTAACACCAACCGGTACTAAATGTTTGAGTGTTTTTTTAATTTTCTTTAATTTTGTGTTTTTAATTTAATTTAGTGATTGTTTTACATTATAATGAGTTGTTAAATCATTAGGTGAAAGTACCACGGATTAGTTTTGACTGGATGCATTATTGGATATCTCTATATACAGCTAGCTAGCTAGAGTATATGCCATATCCATATTATACTTGATCAACTATATAATATATACGGATATGGCATATACTTGATCACTTAGCTAGGTAGGATTCATCCAGCTGAAACTAATCTGCGGTTTCTTTCATTAAATGATATAATAATTAACTAGCTATCTAATCACCACCAGCACTACTAGCTTAAAGAAGAAACATTCACTTGTATACCAGAAGCAAAAATATTATCGATCGAGTTCAACATGATTGTCATGATATTATAAGCGTTCATATATATATATATAACACCACAAAAGCAAATCACTTAAGTTCAGAACGAAGAACACAGACATGAAAGGACAAGTACTAATTAAGAGCGGCATGAAGAACTAGCTGAATCACTCCTGCTAGGTACCCTCTCTCTGGTAAAATAGCATAGAACATGTATAGCTCTCCTGATTGATCATACTTGAGCATGCCGATGAACCTGTCTCCTAATCGTGGGCTGCGCTTCTCATTGCTGCCCCCTAGTACTTCTCTGCGATCATTAACAATTTTCCTCCAATCTTTCACTATTAAGCATTCATCGCTTCTAGAAATCCTGAATGCATTCATGTGCAATGCAGGATATCTTGACCGTAAGCTAACAATTGACATCTGACCTTTAGTCTTGATCCCCTGAGGCAGAACTGTCATTGGGAGTCCCTATTGAAGAACATTGTATAGTACTTAATTAATATACTTAGCAATGAAAGTTCAGCAAAAAAATTATGTATGCAAAATATGCACTAAGGACAAATAGTAAATATCTTACCATCATTCCTAAATAGATGTGACCGTAGTTCAATACCATCATTATTGGTCGCACGTTTTGAGTACTAACATTTCTAAGTGCAGGAAGAAAATTTGTCTTGACAGTATGAAGATCCTCAAGCCATGAAACATAATGACTTATCTCCTCGCAGTTTAGTTCAGCTCCGGGACAGTAGTAGGTCCTGTCTACCAAGCGCCGGACATGTTTGGTTGAATGGAGATAAGTTGTCAATAGAAATTAGTTGTCAGTTATTTTTGAATAAGCAATATCAAAGACAAAAATATAGTTGAGAAGAACTCACATAATGGTAGAACTGGAGGCGTCTGCACATCGACCCATATGTCTCTATTATCTTCAATATCATCTTCCGGACGAATATCAAAGGTGATAACCATACCAGGCTCAAATGCATAAGCCTTGCATAGTGCTTGCCAAGTTTTGCATTCAAAATATGTGTATGTGTGTGTATTGTATACTTTGACGTTGAAAGTATAACCATCATGCTCAGTTTTCAGGTAAGCTCTCTTTACTTCCATAGTTTCCATATCTTTGAAACCTATCTTATCCAAGACAAAAATTCTTACATGGCACGGGATGCGCTAGTAGAATAGTGAAAATTAAAAATTATAAGTCAGGCAAATGAAGCATATATAAGTCATGCTTAATTACGAAAACAGACTTTGTCGTTGTGACTTACTGTATCGAATTCGAAAGTCTCATCCAGCTTGATGCTGAATCGCCTACCATCAACAAGGAAATTTCTGTCGCACTGGCCGCGCTGGTCTTCACAGTAATCGCACATAATGAAATTTTTTCCGTCGTCAGACGACATTTCCTATATTCATATTAGGCGAAATATTAATCACTTACTAATTCAATTAATTCAACTACTTCTAGTAATTCAACTAAGCATTTACTAAAATAAACTAGTTATATTAATACAATTAGTTTAAAGCATTTACTAAAAATAAACTAGTTCTATATATATATATATATATATATATATATATATATATTAATTCAACTAGTTCAACTAAACATTTACTAAAAATAAACTAGTTATATTAATTCAACTAGTTCAAACTAAGCATATACTAAAAATAAACTAGTTCTATATATTAATTCAACTAGTTCAACTAAACATTTACTAAAAATAAACTAGTTCTCTATATATATATATATTAATTCAACTAGTTCAAACTAAGCATATACTAAAATAAAGTAGTTCTATATATTAATTCAACTACTAGTTCAACTAAACATTTACTAAAAATAAACTAGTTCTCTATATATATATTAATTCAACTAGTTCAACTAAACATTTACTAAAAATAAACTAGTTATATTAATTCAACTAGTTCAAACTAAGCATATACTAAAAGAAAGTAGTTCTATATATTAATTCAACTAGTTCAACTAAACATTTACTAAAAATAAACTAGTTATATTAATTCAAGTAGTTCAAACTAATTAAGCATATACTAAAATAAAGTAGTTCTATATATTAATTCAACTAGTTGAACTAAGCATTTACTTACTAAAAATAAACTAGTTCTATATGTTAATTCAACTAGTTGAACTAAGCACTTACTTACAAAAAATAAACTAGTTCTATATATTAATTCAACAAGTTCAACTAAGCATTTACTAAAAATAAACTAGTTTTATATATCAATTCAACTAGTTCAACTAAACATTACTAAAAATAAACTAGTTCTATATATTAATTCAACTAGTTCAACTAAACATTATATTTACTAAAAATAAAATAGTTATTATATTAATTCAACTAGTTGAACTAAACATTAACATATTTCTAATTCATCGATGATAATATTTCTAACATTCTAAAAATAAACTAGATAGTTCTAATTCATCTAAACATTAGAAATTAGACAGAAAATAAGTAAAAAAATAAGTGTGTGTGTGTGTAGTGTGTGTGTATATGTGTGTACATGTGTAGTGTACATGTAGTGTACATGTGTGTGTTTGTGTGTGCCTGTGTGTATGTGTGTGTGTAGTGTGTGTGTGTGTACATGTGTGTGTGTGTATGTGTGTGTGTGTGTATAGTGTGCGTGTGTGTGCATGTATGGAGCGGGCTGGGCGCGTACGGGCAGGCGGCGACGACGGGTGGCGGGGGCCGATGACGGCGACGAGACGGGTGGCGGCAGCCAGGGACAGAGATGGGCCGGCGGCGGCCGGGGACGGCGAGACGAGACGGGCGCAGCGACGACGACGGGCGACGGGGGCGCGCGGCGACGACGACGGGCGACGGGGGCGCGCGGCGACGACGATGACGGGTGGCGGGGGCGGCGAGGGCGACGACACGGCGGCACGGCGGCGTCGGCGTCGTCGAGATCGAGACTCGCGCGCGCGAGAAGTGGTGCGACTGGCGACGATAACTGAATTTTCGTAAGTTCCATATATATAGGATGGGCCTTTAGTACCGGTTGGTGACTCCAACCGGTACTAAAGGCAAATTTTGGCCAGCCCAAGCGGCGGGAAACGTGGGCCTTTAGTACCGGTTGGTGGCTCCAACCGGTACTAAAGGGCAACATGTTAGTACCGGTTGGAGGCTCCAACCGGTACTAATGCCCGTGCGCTGCCACCCCGCAGTGCGCTACGTTTAGTCTTACCTCACCGAGCGAAGGGCAGCAGCACTGGTTTATAAACCCAGCCGTGGCTGCCCTTTCAAACTCCTCTATATAGCAGGCTTCTGGGCCTAATTAATTAGGGCGCGCTACCCTGTGAGCCTGCTGGCCCTACTAGGCATGTATTTGCACACTCAAAGGTCTGGCAGGCCCACTGGACAGCGCCCCAACATGTTTTTTATAAATTATTTTCTTTTCTGCATTATTTATTTTCTCCTATTTATTTTTCAGTAATTTTTTATATAGTTATTCATTTTCTGCTTTATTTTTTTCTTCTATTTATTTCTGAATAGTATTTATTTTCTTCTATTTATTTTTCAGTAAATTTTTTATATAGTTATTCCTTTTCTGCTTTATTTTTTTCTTCTATTTTTTTCTGAATAGTATTTATTTTTTTCTATTTATTTTTCAGTAAATTTTTATATAGTTATTCCTTTTCTGCTTTATTTTTTTCTTCTATTTATTTCATAATAGTATTTATTTTCTTCTATTTATTCTTGAGTAATTTTTTTATATAGTTATTCCTTTTCTGCTTTAATTTTTTCTTCTATTTATTTCTGAATAGTATTTATTTTCTTCTATTTATTTTTGAGTAATTTTTTATATAGTTATTCCTTTTCTGCTTTATGCTTTTCTTCTATTTATTTCTGAATAGTATTTATTTTCTTCTATTTATTTTTCAGTAATTTTTTTATATAGTTATTCCTTTTCTGCTTTATTTTTTTCTTCTATTTATTTCTGAATAGTATTTATTTTCTTCTATTTATTTTTGAGTAATTTTTTTATATAGTTATTCCTTTTCTGCTTTATTTTTTTCTTCTATTTTTTTGTGAGTAATTTGTTTATATAGTTATTTCTTTTCTGCTTTATTTTTTTCTTCTATTTATTTTTGAGTAGTTTCTTCTTCTTCCTCCTCCTCCTCCTCCTCCTGCTCCTCCTCCTCCTTCTTCCTCCTCCTCCTCCTCCTCCTCCTCCTCCTCTCCTCCTCCTCCTACTCTTCTTCTTCTCCTCCTCCTCCTCCTCCTCTCCTCCTCCTCCTACTCTTCTTCTTCTCCTACTCTTCTTCTTCTTCTTCTTCTTCTTCTTCTTCTTCTTCTTCTTCTTCTTCTTCTTCTTCTTCTTCTTCTTCTTCTTCTTCTTCTTCTTCTTCTTCTTCTTCTTCTTCTCCTCCTCCTCCTCCTCCTCCTCCTCCTCCTCCTCCTCCTCCTCCTCCTCCTCCTCCTCCTCCTCTTCTTCTTCTTCTTCTCCTTCTCCTTCTTCTTCTTCTTCTTCTTCTTCTTCTTCTTCTTCTTCTTCTTCTTCTTCTTCTTCTTCTTCTTCTTCTTCTTCCTCCTCCTCCTCCTCCTCCTCCTCCTCCTTCCTCCTCCTCCTCCTCCTCCTCCTCTTCTTCTCCTACTCTTCTTCTTCTTCTTCTTCTTCTTCTTCTTCTTCTTCTTCTTCTTCCTCCTCCTCCTCCTCCTCCTCCTCCTCCTCCTCCTCCTCCTCCTCCTCCTCCTCCTCCTCTTCTTCTTCTTCTTCTTCTTCTTCTTCTTCTCCTACTCTTCTTCTTCTTCCTCCTCCTCCTCCTCCTCTTCTTCTTCTTCTTCTTCCTCCTCCTGCTCTTCCACCTCCTGCTCTTCTTCTTATTTTATGCTAGCAGTGTCAGGCGGCCCTAAGAGTCTCGCCCGCCACTACTGGGCCTTAGGCGTTAGCCACTGCTAGGCATTCCTGCATTTGTGGCGGCTTCCCTTTTTACTGATGGTATTTCCTAATGCGTACAATAAAAAATTGCGGGAGTGACACTTATTTTATTCAATAAAAAAATAAATAGATAGACAACATAATGGACAAATACATATACGGAACACTACAGTTTATTGATCAATGTATTGAATACAAATACATTATACAAGTTCCATAGGAATTTATCCGTCTGCCTTATGCGTCGTGCTTAAGGCCTTGTACAATGCAAGGTGCTTAGGGGAGGTGCTTAGCAAAATAAGCCATGCTTTTCTTAAGCACCAGTGCTTATTTGTACAGGGTAGACGCTTAATTAGGCTTCTCTCCTATAGAGATAGGCACCGATGCTTCAAAAAATCCGATTTATTTTTTTAAGCACCTCCCTAAACATCTAGCATTGTACAATGCCTACGGAGTATCTAACTGAAGAGATTGTGTAGTTCGCCAATTCCCGGTGCATTTGCAAGCAACCGATTAATTCCATCCATTGTGTCGATTCCATGGAATACCTCTGATTAAGCTACGCTAATGGTCGTCGTCATGTATTGGATTGCTCATCCATATGCTTGGTGATACTCATGTAGATATTATATAGGTGGCTTCGTTTCACCGAAACCCAATCAGGGTTTCTAATTGTGTCGCAACAGGTGTCAATATTTCTTACAATGCAGCAATAAACCCAGTTACTTGTGCTCACCTCCATACGCTAAAGATTAACAAGATGAACGAAATGCAATGCTATGATTTTGCCTAAGAATGCATGAATTTGTGGTAAACTATCATGAATTCATCTTGCAGGAGTGGTTAACCTAGAGTATATAGGCTTGCTAGAATTGCTCAAAATGATGAAACATTTTTTCCTCCTCCTCCATAACGTTAGAGCTTCAACCTAGAACATCAAGAAGCACACTATGGTGAGACGATTCTCATAAGAATGATGAGAACTGGACGTCAAGAAAGATTATGCACCCTTATCCATTTTCTCTCGGCTATCATGTATTGTATGTACAACTATCAGCCCTCTGGTTACTCTAATCTGAGCAAAAGCCTTGAACATTAATGTATTATGTTGTTTTATGTGCATGCACAAAAAGACTAACTTTATAGACAAAACAAATAGGGAAAGTAGATAATATTCTCCATAGTGCACAAAAAAACTTGAGTAGACCAACAAGAAAAAATGATTAATCAGTTATAGAACCATGCTAACATTCCGACTCTCCTCTCAATGGACTAGTATATAGGAAACATCACATCTCTCACCCTTCCATCGAACGTTATCAGCTCCTCGTCCTGCCACTGCCATTCATCTGCTCCAGTCAATCTCAGTAAGGAGTGCCAAAGGAGTGGCTCGTCCACATCTTTGTACCACCAATGGATTGAGAAGAAGCAAGAACAGAAAATATTGTAGTTGATAAATCACTAACTGTTTCCTGTAAAAGAGCAAGATCTGACCGATCGATCGGATACCCTCATAACTAAACTGGCTTCAATCAAAAAAATTCCTAATTGACGAGCAAATAGTATGCTTCACCTGGGAAAATAGCGTACCTGAGATGAAGAATCATCAATATGCGACCAGGAGGCAATATTTCAAGAGCCAAGATCATTGACAGCTCCATCCAACGTCCATCGTTGTATGAACAAACGCTCCCAGCCACTTGGCTGAAAATAAGAGCACAATATACTTCTTATTCACGTGGAGAGGCCACACCGCATGGAGATGAGGATCTGGGAGGCCACCTCCGGCAAGGCATTGATGGGGACCATGGGGTGTTGGAGCATCGTGGGGCCTATGGATAGGAGACTGGGGTAGGTCGCGGACTTCCCATACGCCACCACCAATGCTCGTCATCAATTTGCCGCCCATGACCGTCTTCGAGCCGGTGACATCTGTGCTCTTTCGGAAGCTTGGCGATCGGCTGCCGATCCGCGCTGAACTTCCACCGCCGGGCGGTGAGGCGAAGGACGCAGTGCCACTCCTCCGCCGATCTAATCAATTTACATATGTCGCTCCTTTTTCTCCTCTCCTGGCATGGCACTGAGGTAAAGTAAATTAATCTAATCAGATTGCATCCCATTTTTTGAAAGAGGGGATTGCGTCCAAATTCTTTTCCTCGAGAGAGATTTGATGCATTTGCTCATGGCACTCATAAAGAGTCAATCAATTTAATAAGAACGCATTCGATTTTAGGAAAAGAGAACATTGCTTGCGGATTCTTTCCCTCAGGAGAGATTTGCTGCATCTTGCCATGGCACTGAGGGAGAGTCGATCAATGTAAACAGATTGCATCGTGACTTTTGGAAAGATGGGATTGTATCCAGATTCCTTCTCTCGGGAGAGATTTGATGCATTTTCTCATGACACTCATAGAGAGCCAATCAACTTAATAAGACTGCATTCAATTTTTTGAAAAGAGGTTGCTTCCAGATTTTTTCCCTTTAGGAGTACAGATTTGATTTTTTTTAATGGGAGGAAGAAAAAATCCAGTAGGAGGTGAGGCAAAAAAACCACACGAAATAGAAGGTGGTGGGAGGTGAGACGAAAAAACTACACAAAATTAAACCATGAAGGGGAAACTACCAAGTCCCCCTTTAGGAGCCAAGGCCATGTCTTCTCTTGGCCAAGCTCGGACACCGGCCACCGACTCTCGCTGAACTTCCGCCACTGGAGCAGTGAGGAAGAGGACATACTGCCACTCCGCTGCCACCCTGGGCTTCCCCTTCCTGTAGGCGGCAAGCTGCCTTTGCGTGCCTCCGCATCGAGGTATCTGTCCATCATCGTGGGGCCCTACATTTCTCCACATGAATCTAATAGGTTTATAGGTGGCGCTCCTTTTTCTCCTCCCCTGGCATGGCATCGAGGGAGAGTCCATTAATCTAATTGCGCCCCGATTTTCGAAAAGAGGGGATTGTGTCTGAATTCTTATCCTTGGGAGTGATTTTACACATTTCCTCCTGATGTTCATAAATAGTCAATTAATTTAATAATATTTCATCCAATTTTAAAAAAAATGAGGATTTCTAGCAGATTCCTTCCCTTGTGACAAATTTGCTGCATCTTGGCAACACATTGAGGGAGAGTTAATCTATCCAATTAGATTTCGTCCCGATTTCTGGAAAGAGAGGATTGCGTCCATATTCCTTTCATTGTAAGAAATTTTATGCATTTTCTTATGACGCTCTTTAAAGAGTCAATCAATTTAATAAAATTGCATTTGATTTTAGAAAGAGAGGATTGCCTCCGGAGTCTTTCCCTTTAAGAGTAGAGATTTGGTTTTTTAATGAAAGAAAGAAAAAAACCAGTGTGAGGCAGAAAAAAACTGACAAAATAGATAGTGGTGGGAGGTGAGACAGAAAAAGAGATGAAATTAAACCATGGAGGGGAAGCTACCAAGTCACCTGTTAGGAGCCGGTGTTATGTGCGCTCGAGGCGAAGCCTGGCCACTGGCCATTGAACCGCCTTGAACTTTCGTCACCGGGGTGGTGAGGCAGAGGGCATAGTACTGCTCCTCTCCTGGCTTGGCACTGAGGGAGAATCAATCAGTCTAATCAGATTGCATCTTGACTTTTCGAAACAGGGGATTGCGTCTGAATTATTTTCCTCAGGAGACATTTGCTGCATTTTGGCATGGCACTGAGGGAGTGTCAATCAATCTATTCAGATTGTGTAATGATTTTTGGAAAGAGGGGATTGCGTCTAGATTCGTTCCCTCGGGAGATATTTGATGCATTTTCTCACAAAACTCTCCTGACTTGGCACTGAGGGAGAGTCAATCAATCTAATTAGATTGCATCTTGATTTATGGAAATAGGGGATTGCTTCTGAATTATTTTCCTCGGGAGACATTTGTTGCATTTTGGCATGGCACTAAGGGAGCGTCAATCAATCTAATTAGATTGTGTAATGATTTTTGGAAAGAGAGGATGGCATCAAGATTCGTACCCTCAGGAGATATTTGACCCATTTTCTCATGAAGCTCATAAAGAGCCAATCAATTTAATAAGATTGTATCCGTTTTTAGAAAGGGAGGATTGCTTCCAGATTCTTTTCCTTAAGGAATAGAGATTTGGCTTTTTAATGGAAGAAAGAAAAAGTCTAGTGGGAGGGGGTGGTGGGAGTTAAGGCGAAAAAACAGACGAAATAGATGGTGGTGGGAGGTGAGACAAAAAAACCAGACGAAATTAAACCAAATGCATATGAATAGATAGAAGATATAGATAGATGCAGATACATAGAGAAGAATACGCCTGGTCAAAGATGTAATTTATAATTTTGTTTGCTTGATAGCAAGAAAGCGTAAAAACATATCTTATCCTAGGGTGCATTTAATTACTGTCAGTAACTTCTGCAATCTGCCCTAAAAAAGAATCTATCCAATCTTTGCTTTCGTGCTATTTTTGTAATATAATAATTAGCATTAATTTTGAACCTACAATAAAAAGGATTGCCTTCTCATTTTCTCTACCTCACGGCTCACAAGCAGACACTTTTCTACCGAGCCGCATACAAGTTAGGATGAGGATTGCAACTTTGATGCTGCTCCTAACACTCGCCATTCTCATGCTAGCATCATGTAAGTTTAATAGTTCCTGCAAGAGTGTTGCATCAACCAACTAAACAAGATTATTTTTGCTCATGATGTGCATTTCTTCTCGGTTCTGATATTTTGCAGATGCTGATAGAAAACCACAATGTCGGTCAAATTCCTGCAGAAGTTTGGTGGGTATTTGACTGGTCTTTGTCAGCAAGATTGCCACCGAATCCTTCCGTGCCCTGAGGATAAGGAATGCAATTTGGAGCCTAAAATTGTTGGCATGAAGTGCAGGTGCACCAGGTGCATATACTCCTCCAAGGCTCCAATAAAGAAAACTATGATGTTAACTAGCTAAGAAAATATCAATGCAGGTTCGCAAAAATAATAACAATTAATTGCCATATCATGTGGTCTAGCTATCTCATAGAACATAAATTCAATACTACACCTTGAGTTTTGTACGATCACTAGTAGAAAACAGGGCTAACGTTCGGGCCTGGCCAGCCCATTAGTCCCGGTTCTTCAAGAACCGGGACCCATGGGGGGTATTAGACCCGGTTCATGAGCCCAGGGGGCCGGCCGGGACCTCGTGGGCATTGGTCCCAGTTCGTGTGGAACCATTTGTCCCGGTTCAAGCCACGAACCGGGACCAATGGTCCTCGCTCCTGGCCCACAACCATTAGTCCCGGTTCTTGCCACAAACCGGGACAAATAACTTGCCTATATGTACCCACCGCCACGGCAGAGCACTCCAGAGTGCTCTGTTTTGTCAAGCCGGTGAGGAGAGGGCATTTGGATGCTCTAGTTCACCTCCTATGCACATGAGGTGTTCGATGAAATGCCCGAGAGACACTAGTTAAGCTTTCTCCTCATGAAACTCGACCTTCGAGCTCCATTTTCAACGAGATTTGTCTAGATTTAGTGGTCCGTCACACCCCCTCCCCGCCCCGTCTTCACCGCCGTCGATCACCCGTGCCGATCTCGTCGCCGACACAACCGTGGTGAGCCTCTTGTTCTTATCTTCTTTCTGAAAGAAAAAAAATTCTAACTTCAGATAGATACTTGTCTAATTTTCTTACTTTTATTATTCCTTGTTATTATATAGTGCGATGGTTTTGGTATCCGCCCCCGTCGGCCCTCGTCCTGTCTATGATTCAGATGTGGTATATATTATCTTTTCATAACTATTTGGTTCATTTATTGTTTATGACAATTATGCCGACTAATGTGACATAGAGTTTATTTATCTAGGAGGTTGTTGAACCAGAAATTCCAACTGACCCTATTGTCGAGAGGTTAAATTTAGTTGAAGAAGAAAACAATTACTTGAAGGAAAAAATAAGAGAAATTGAGGAGGAGAAGATGATATTGGAGTTGCATGTTGCGGATTTCGTCAATGATGACAAGATCAAGATGGATGCAATGCGGTTGAAGACTAAAAAGATTAGAAAATATGCCATTCATACTAAGGCTTGGTATCATTATGCAGTTGGATCAGTTGTTACCTTGGTTGCGGTTATGATCGCATTTGTTTTTGTATTGAAATGTTTGACATAATTTCAATGTATGGTTTAATTAGATGCTCTGGAGAGCTATATGTTATTCAATGAGAACTATGTATGTACTTTGGTTTTAATGCTTTTGTAAGAGACGAGTTTCCGTATGAAAACATGATACTTCGAAAGAGATTGTCCGTTTGTACACGAAGTGCATCCAGTTTTTGCCGTAACCCTCTCTACTTTCTCGCACATGCTATGTGGGTGAAATAATGATATCACTCCAACTTGGAACCTTTTCAGAGTTCATTTCAAATGCTTTTCAATTTCATGGTCTTACAGCTCAAAATAATCAGTAAATGCATGAAAAATAACAAATGAAGTCAGAAAAGGTTGTAAATTAATGATGTGGCTTTGAATGGTGCATTTTGAACACATAAAAACAAGGGAGTTCAAATAAGTTCAAAAAAATGAAATCCATTTGTAACAGACGAGTTTCCGTATGAAACACTGATACTTCGAAAGAGATTGTCCGTTTTGTACACGAAGTGCATCCAGTTTTTGCCGTAACCCTCTCTACTTTCTTGCACATGCTATGTGGGTGAAATGATGATACCATGCCAACTTGGAACCTTTTTAGAGTTCATTTCAATTGCTTTTCAATTTCACGGTCTTATAGCTCAAAATAATCAGTAAATGCATGAAAAATAACAAATGAATTCAGAAACAAAATAAAATAAAATAAATAAGTAATTTGAAACAAAATAATACAAACTTTAATAAAATAGACAAGTAGAAACAAAAAAACTTTAATAACATAAATAAAATTTATGAAACTAAAATTATCAAAGTATTTTCTGTTCAAAACATTATAAGCAACCTCTAGTATTATTGAAACTAAAATTATATAAGATTGATGCAACTAAACTTATCAAAGTATTCTCTGTTCAAAATCATTAAAAGCAAAAAGAATTTCCATAAAGAACTTTTTTTGTTAGAAACTTTAATAGCAAAAAGAATTATCATAAAATAAAATTAATAAGTAATTATAAACAAAATAAAATAAATAAGTATTTTATTGTAAATAGAAACAAAAGAAAATAAATAAAGCAAAAAAGAAAACATAAAAACTGGGAAAAAATAATAAAATTGCCACCAACTGGGGCACCACGGCCTGAATACGACTAGAAACCCATCCATGGGCCAGGATTCAGGCCCCCAGAAGGCCCATCAGGCATAGGAGTTACAATTAGGCCTGTAAGCCTGGAATGGAGAGGAGCTCGAGAGGGGTGCGGCAGTGGAGCTTATAAACCACTGCATGCCCCTCTCAACTAGGGAGGTGGGACTAAACTTTGGACGCGGCACGAGCAGCACAGGGGTCTTTGGTCCCGGTACGTGGCACCAATCGGGACTAAAGGGGGGGCATTGGTACCGGTTCGTGGCACCAACCGGTACCAATGCCCCCCCTTTAGTCCCGGTTGGTGCCACCAACCGGGACCAAAGGCCTCTGCTTCCCGCCCTTTGGGCTGCTGAAAAGAGACCTTTGGTCCCGGTTGGTGGCACCAACCGGGACTAGTGCGCCCTTTAGTCCCGGTTCGTGGCACCAACCGGGACCAAAGGCCTCGCTATATAAGTTCACACTTAGGAATTTTCCACTCTCATCGGGTAGTTGCCACCCCGGACGACGCCGACGACATCGACGCCGCCAGGCTGCCCCGACGCCGTCCGCCGCCCCCGCCGTCGCCGTCGCCGTTACCCGTGCCCTCGCCGTCGCCCGTTCCCCTGCCCAGACGCGCGCCGCCCCGACGCGCGCCGCCCCGGCCCGTCCCCGTCGTCTCCGTCACCGTCGCCCCCTACCCCACCCCCGTCATTGCCGTCGCCCCCGCCGTTGTCGTCGCCCGCTCCCCTGCCCCGACGCGCGCTGCCCTGGCCCTCCCCCGTCGTCTCCGTCGCCGTTACCCCCTACCCCGGCCCCGCCCTCGTCGTCACCGTCGCTCCCGCCATCGCCGTCGCCGTCCTCCTCACTTGGTCCGGCCGGTGCAACATTTTTTTTTCATTTATATATATGCTTATTTTTGTCATATGTATATGCTTGTTTTTTCATATATATGATTATATATATGCTTGTTATCATAATTGTTTTTGTTCATATATATATGATGATTTTTTTATAGAATATGATTTTTTTTCATAGATGATCACATATATATATGATGTATGCATGGATGTGGATGAAATATATGATATTTTTTGTTCATAGAACATGATGTTTTTTATTCATAGTTTTTTTGTTCATGAGAGAGGCGGGGACGTCGAGGGATCATAGATATAATTTTTTCAGAATTTTCTATTGTGCATAGACCAATTTTAGACCACGGGCTAGGAAAAAAGAAAATAAAAGAAGAGGAAGAAAGAAGAAGAGGAGAGGAAGAAGAGGAGAAATAAATAAGAAGAGGAAAAAAGAAGAAAAAGAAGAGAAGAAGAAGAAAGGAATAGAGGAGAAAGAAGAGAAAAAATAGAAATTTCTATTTTTTTCTTCTTTCTCCTCTATTCCTTTCTTCTATTTTTTTCTTCTTTCTCCTCTATTCCTTTCTTCTTCTCCTTTTTTTCTTCTTCTTTCTTGTCTTTGATTGCTTCTCTTCTATTCCTTTCTTCTTCTCCTCTTTTTATTTCTTCTTTTGTCTTCTTATTTTTTTATCGGGTATGTCGTTGTCGATATACCCCCTCCCGAGGGGGGGCTCGATATACCCCTCCCCGATAACATTATTTTCCCATGTATGTATGTCGCGCCGTTGTCGATATAACCCCCTCCCGGATAACTTCGACATGAGGGGCGGTCGATATATACACCCCCTCTCGACAGTGATAACTTATACCACGGGAGCACCCCCCTTGGCCCTCTCACTCGACCAAAACTCTCGAGGCCACCCAAATTTACCAAGTTAAAAGAGCGTTGTCGTCCAGGCCACCCCAAACCCTTGAAGCGTTGTGTCGAGGCCACCCCAAACCCTTGAAGCGTTGTCTAGGCCACCCCAAACCCTAGAGAAGCAGTGTTGAGGCCACTAATATGATTCCTTATTGTGATTAGCTAGCTAGTTCTACGTTTGCCACTAATATATATCCATCTGTCATGTTTGAATAATAATTGACATGTTGTAAATATTTGCAGAAACTATGGAGCACCCCCGAGACGAAGCAACAGAAGACATGTTGGGGGACATAATCGCACAAGGAAGTGATGTCATTACGTCGTTTCTCAACGACACCGATGGTCAGGAAGGACGGGGTAGTGAAGAAGGCTATGAATATGATGGCTCCGGTGACCCATTAATGCCGGTACAAGAAGAGGGCTATGTTCATGATGGCTCCGGTGACCCAATTTTGGTACAAGAAGGAGACCGTGATGGCTCCGGTGACCGAACCGAGTCCGGCCAGGCATATATATATATTAGTTAAGCCTGTGCTGACTAGTTAATTGATGCATTCATTATTTTCATATGTACACATATTAATTAACTCTCGTCTTTCTTCTTTTCTCTAGCCCTCCGAGTCGAGCTCAACTTCGGTAAAGAAACGAGGCCCGAAGAAAAAGTTGCGCTCGGATGAAAGGTTTGAGATCACAGTAATCGTGCACGATGGCAAGCCGATTGAACCCATCCGGACAAGGGATGCATTTCGTGATTAGTGCGGGCTTCTTGTTAGGGACAAGATCCCGATCAGTATCCAACAATGGTTAAAGCCTAAGAAGGAAGACTCTGAGGTGTCTTATGTCTCCAATATACAGAAATAAGATCTTTGTACAATGCTTAAGGCAAATTTCACCCTACCGCCAAAGGAGGATCTGGAGAAGCCAGTTAAAGAGCAATTGATCAAGTCTCATGCTCTTAAGAAGATGGCAGAACTATTCAGGAGGTGGAAGAATGAGCTGAAAACGTTTTTCGACAAAGAAGAGACACCAGAATTCATCGGAAAGTATGAGACGATCAGAGACCAATGGCCCGCATTTGTGGCCCACAAGACATTGGAAAAGAGTAAGAAGATGTCAGCGACAAACAAGATTAATGCTGCAAAGAAGAAGCATCACCATCGCACGGGGTCAGGTGGTTACCTCAAAGCCCGACCTTTGTGGGACAAGGCTGAGAATGACCTGATTGCTAAAGGGGTCGAACCAGAGACATTGAACTAGCCAGACCGTTGCCAGACTTGGTTCTTCGGGGTTGGCGGAACCTTGGACCCTGTATCAGGGAAGTGCATTTGGACGGAAGAGCAACTGCGAATACCCGTCAGGAGGCTTCAGGAGTATATCGAGAAAGCGCAGCAAGGGACGTTCGTTCCAGACAAAGAGAACGACAAGCTCACAATGGCCCTCGGGAATCCCGAGCACCCTGGACGGACACGAGGCACGCCAGGCTCCCTTCCGTGGAAGGTTGGGTTTCCGAACGCAGGGGGTTACAAAACCCAGGAGAGGAGGAAGAAAGTGGAGCATAGCCAACTGCAGGCGCTGCACGAAAGGGTAAAAGGGCTAGAGGAACGAGAAGCAGATCACAGCAAACGACCTGCCGAAGCTTCCCCTGAAGCTACCCTGCCATCTCAGCGGAGAAGCAGCGTGGCTTCCACCGAGCAGACTCAGCAGCTGGAGCCTGTCTTCACGGGCTACCCCGTGGATGCTATCACGGAGTCTCAACATTGCCACCTTATGACGCGATGGATGACATAGAAAGTCAAGGCAGCTGTTGGCTCTGTTATACCTAATGAACCTGGCTCAACCTACCACAGCCAGCGGATTCCAGAAGGATATGCTAGGGTGACGGTGGATCAAATAACGGACGAATTTGAGGACCTTGAGCTTGACCACCCTACGGGTGAAGGGGAGATTCGGCTGGGTTCTTCTCTGAGGACTCCATGCCTATGGCGGAAGGAGCTCATCAACCTTCCGAACTGGATGCCTCCGCCTCCTCCTCCTCCTCCGGTGAGTCAGGGCACTCCGCCTCCTCCTCCGCCTCCTCCGGCGTGTGATCAGGGCACTCACCATCCTTCTCCAACGCGTGGTGGCACTCCGCCTCCTTCTCCGCCTGCGCCGGCGCGCCCGAGCAGCCAGCTGCCTCCTCCTTCTCAGCCTCGTCAACAAGGGCGAAAGAGTCCTGCTGCCGCTCCGGCTGCTCCGGTGCATCGTCCTTCTCCTCCGCCTCGTCAGAAAGAAAAGACAGCTGCAGCCGCTCCGTCTGCTCCGGTGTCTAGCAGTACAGCCATAAGCAGGCAATACAGATACGGTCCTTCTCTGAAGACTCCAGAGAAGTTACCATACGAGAGGAGCCAGGAGGAAAACGCGAAGATCGTGGAAGCCGAAGTGACCAACTTCTTTGAAGGGGTCAAAGCAAAGAAAAATCCACCTCCGGAGGAGAAGATAGATCCGGTAAAAGCGAAGCGTACTCTGGCTGCCCTGACAAAACCACCAAAGTCTATGGTGAAAGACAACTATGATCGCATTCTTACAAAGTCATTTATCAAAGCGGAGCGGTCGGGAAGTACTGTCAGTGCTCAAAGGTTAGCAGAACGACGAGCTGGGAAAAAAGCTGCCCAGCTCGGCGAACAAGCAAACCAATCGTTGCCCCCGCTCCAGGTGTCTAGTGTCGTCGTGAACCATCCGGGCGAGATGGTGCCCGGTTGTAACGATCTTGGAGATTACCTGCCCGACGATGCACATTTTGATTTCCTGGAGGTGGACGAACACAGATACGTGTACGGGAAGCCTCTCGTCAAAGATGAAAAATCTCTAACAACGATGATGCGAAGATTCCATGATTGGTATATGAAAACCTGCAGAGAGTCTGAGGGGAGGAATATTTTGACGCTCAGAGTTAAAGAGGAGCATGACCTCGTTGGAATTGAACTGTTGAATGTTCCATTTGAGGAGTTCTTTGAGTTTTTCAATCTAAAGGCCCTCTATAAGTTAATGATCACTTGCTACTACCTGTAAGTAGTACTACTTCTGTCATTAAGTCCCTATATATAGGCCAGCTCTTTCATTTCATGTATTTTTAATTATTCTCACTATATTATGAAGATTGAAGATCGCCAAATTGAAGAAAAGACAAATCGGTGATATTGGGTTCATTAACACAAATCTCATAGATGCATATATGGTTAAATTTCAGGCCAAAGATACCGAGGCGAAGCTGCTACAATCGTTTATATTAAATCAAAACAAAGCTATAATACTCTTCCCTTATGAATTCGGTTGAGTCTTACTGTCTTGTGCATATTCGGTTTCCCTTATTAGTCGAGGTTATAGTAATGTAATTGATGAGTTATGCATGCGTGTGCAGCTTCCACTATATTCTCCTAGATATTAAGCTTGAGCAGGGACTAGTAACCGTCTTAGACTCGAGACGAAAAGATCCCAAGAAGTATGCAGACATGACTGAAATTCGAGAGAAGTAATTAAATCGATCATTATCGCACCATATCGGCAAATTCAATTTGTTCATTTCCTAATATCAAGTAATTGTTTTCTTTGTCTGGCAGGGTTTGGAGTAAATTCGCCTCAAAAACTCCGGGACTGCCGAAGAAGCTGCAATTTAGACACCCGAAAGTAAGTACTATAGTAGCATATATGTTCCACGCATCTCCTAGTGATTCAAGCGCTAGTTGCATCAATACCATTTAGCATGCTTGCTAATTATCAGTTTGATTGACCTCTATTTCTTGTAAAGTGGTTGTGGCAGGAAGAAGGGACTAATTACTATGGATACTACATTTGCGAGTCCATCCGGCACACAACCTGTGAGCGGGGCTACTCCAACAAACAATATGAAGTGTGTGAATAATTATATTCACAATTTTATTTTATTACCATCATTTGTGTTCAGTTTCATTTATTCATATATATGTATTGACCCCCTTCTTCAAATTAGATATTTCGGATGCGGGATGAACTCCTACCACCAGATCATATGCGAGGAATTCAAGAGGAATTGGCGGCATTCTTTCTTGACCACGTGATCGGTAAAGACAGATAATACCATGTGGACCCTGATGCATTCAATTTTAATTAGGAGATTATATTGTAAAAGATACTTATATTGTATATATGTAGCCAGTAGCGTCGGATAGATATACGAGAACTTGTTGTTCGACCAATCTCTCAGAGAAGGAGAGGTGATCGATATCACTTCTCTTTGTATGCATCTACTCTTGACGATCTTCTGTTTCCTTCATTTGCTTAACTAGCTAGCGTGTCTAGTCCTCTCTATACGTATAGTACGTAGCGTCGACCAAGCACGGAGATAAGAGAGGACACTTCTCTCTATTAACTAGCTAGCTAACACAATATATGGAACACATAATTAACCCCCCAAAACCCCCAAACCCTCCCTCCTTTCAAAATAAAATAAAAACCCCAGCACCTGAGATGCTGACGCGTGGATGCCTATTGGTCCCGGTTGGTGCCACCAACCGGGACCAAAAGGCCTCCTGCCTGGGCTCGCCGCACCGGCCACGTGGAGGCCCATATGTCCCGCTTTATGCAAGAACCGAGACTAAAGGTTTAGGGCATTAGAACCGACACTTTAGTCCCGGTTCAAAAACTGGGACAAATGGCCCTCACGAACCAGCACAATAAGTCCTTTTTCTACTAGTGGATTATGAAGTGATCTATATATGTGGCGAGGTATTACCGTATTACGGATACTTGCTTCGAGAGATTAGGACAGGCTATGCATGTGTCCCAGCTGGGTTTTGGTTACAGCTAGAAATTTCGAGATTTACCACGCTTACTGAAGTAAATATGCTCTAGAGGCAATAATAAAGTTATTATTTATTTCCTTATATCATGATAAATGTTTATTATTCATGCTAGAATTGTATTAACCGGAAACATGATACATGTGTGAATACATAGACAAACTAAGTGTGTCACTAGTATGCCTCTACTTGACTAGCTCGTTTATCAAAGATGGTTATGTTTCCTAGCCATGCACAAAAGAGATGTCATTTGATTAATGGAATCACATCATTGGGAGAATGATGTGATTGACTTGACCCATTCCGTTAGCTTAGCACTTGATCGTTTGGTATGTTGCTATTGCTTTCTTCATGACTTATACATGTTCCTATGACTATGAGATTATGCAGCTCCCGTTTACCGGAGGAACACTTTGTGTGCTACCAAACATCAGAACATAACTGGGTGATTATAAAGGAGCTCTACAGGTGTCTCCGAAGGTACATGTTGAGTTGGCGTATTTCGAGATTAGGATTTGTCACTCCGATTGTCGGAGAGGTATCTCTGGGCCCTCTCGGTAATGCACATCACTATAAGCCTTGCAAGCAATGTAGCTAATGAGTTAGTTACGGGATGATGTATTACGAAACGAGTAAAGAGACTTGCCGGTAACGAGATTGAACTAGGCATTGGATACCAACGATCGAATCTCGGGCAAGTAACATACCGATGACAAAGGGAACAATGTATGTTGTTATGTGGTCTGACCGATAAAGATCTTCATAGAATATGTGGTAGCCAATATGAGCATCCAGGTTCCGCTATTGGTTATTGACCGGAGACGTGTCTCGGTCATGTCTACATAGTTTTTGAACCCGTAGGGTCCGCACGCTTAAGGTTTTCGATGACAGTTATATTATGAGTTTATGAGTTTTGATGTACCGAAGGAGTTCGGAGTCCCGGATGAGACATGACGAGGAGTCTCGAAATGGTCGAGACGTAAAGATCGATATATTGGACGACTATATTCGGAGTTCGGAAAGTTTCCGAGTGATTCGGGTATTTTTCGGAGTACCGGAGAGTTACGGGAATTCGCCAGGTAGTATATGGGCCTTATTGGGCTTTAGGGGAAAGAGAGAGGAGAGGCTGGGCGCCCCCAAGGCCTAGTCCGAATTGGACTAGGGGGAGGGGCTGCGCCCCCTCCTTCCTTCTCTTCTCTTCCCACTTTCCTTGACTCCTACTCCTACTACTTGGAAGGGGGGGAATCCTACTCCTGGTGGGAGTAGGACTCCTCCTTGGCGCGCCCTCCTTGGCCGGCCGCCCCCTACCCCTTGGCTCCTTTATATACGGGGGCAGGGGGCACTCCATGACACACAAGTTGATCTTCGTGATCGTTCCTTAGCCGTGTGCGGTGCCCCCTCCACCATATTCCACCTCGGTCGTATCGTTGTGGTGCTTAGGCGAAGCCCTGCGTCGGTAGAATATCATCATCGTCACCACGCCGTTGTGCTGACGGAACTCATCCCCGACACCCTGCTGGATCGGAGTCCGGGGATCGTCATCGAGCTGAACGTATGCTAAACTCGGAGGCGCCGTACGTTCGGTGCTTGGATCGGTCGGATCGTGAAGACGTACGACTACATCAACCGCGTTGTCATAACGCTTCCGCTTTCGGTCTACGAGGGTACGTAGATACACTCTCCCCTCTCGTTGCTATGCATCACCATGATCTTGCGTGTGTGTAGGAATTTTTTTGACATTACTACATTCCCCATCAGTGGCATCCGAGCCTAGGTTTTATGCGTTGATGTTATTTGCAGGAGTAGAACACAAGTGAGTTGTGGGCGATACAAGTCATACTGCTTACCAGCATGTCATACTTTGGTTCAGCGGTATTGTTGGATGAAGCGGCCCGGACTGACATTACGCGTACGCTTACGCGAGACTGGTTTTACCGCCGTGCTTCGCACCGAGGTGACTAGCGGGTGTCTGTTTCTCCAACTTTAGTTGAACCGAGTGTGGCTACGCCCGGTCCTTGCAAAGGTTAAAACAACACTAACTTGACGAACTATAGTTGTGGTTTTGATGCGTAGGTAAGAACGATTCTTGCTCAGCCCATAGCAGCTACGTAAAATTTGCAACAACAAAGTAGAGGACGTCTAACTTGTTTTTGCAGGGCATGTTGTGATGTGATATGGTCAAGACGTGATGCTATATTTTATTGTATGAGATGATCATGTTTTATAACCAAAGTTATCGGCAACTGGCAGGAGCCATATGGTTGTTGCCTTATTGTATGAAATGCAAACGCCCTGTAATTGCTTTACTTTATCACTAAGCGGTAGCGATAGTCGTAGAAGCAATAGATGGCGTAACGACAATGATGCTACGATGGAGATCAAGGTGTCGCGCCGGTGACGATGGTGATCACGACGGTGCTTTGGAGATGGAGATCACAAGCACAAGATGATGATGGCCATATCATAACACTTATATTGATTGCATGTGATGTTTATCCTTTATGGATCTTATCTTGCTTTGATTGACCATAGCATTTTAAGATGATCTCTCACTAAATTATCAAGAAGTGTTCTCCCTGAGTATGCACCATTGTGAAAGTTCTTCGTGCTGAGACACCACGTGATGATCGGGTATGATAGGCTCTACGTTCAAATACAATGGGTGCAAAACAGTTGCACACGCGAAATACTCAGGTTTAACTTGATGAGCCTAGCATATACAGATATGGCCTCGGAACACAAAGACCGAAAGGTCGAGCATGAATCATATATTAGATATGATCAACATAGTGATGTTCACCATTGAAAACTACTCCATCTCACGTGATGATCGGACATGTTTTAGTTGATTTGGATCACGTGATCACTTAGATGACTAGAGAGATGTCTGTCTAAGTGGGAGTTCTTAAGTAATATGATTAATTGGACCTAAATTTATCATGAACTTAGTCCCGGTAGTATTTTGCAAATTATGTTGTAGATCAATAGCTTGCGTTGTTGCTTTCATATGTTTATTTTGATATGTTCCTAGAGAAAATTGTGTTCAAAGATGTTAGTAGCAATGATGCGGATTGGATCCGTGATCTGAGGTTTATCCTCATTGCTGCACAGAAGAAATATGTCCTTAATGCACCGCTAGGTGACAGACCTATTGCAGGAGCAGATGCAGACGTTATGAATGTTTGGATAGCTCAATATGATGAATACTTGATAGTTTAGTGCACCATGCTTAACGGCTTAGAATCAGGACTTCAAAGACGTTTTGAACTTCATGGACCATATGAGATGTTCCAGGAGTTGAAGTTAATATTTCAAGCAAATACCCGAGTTGAGAGATATGAAGTCTCCAACAAGTTCTATGGCTAAAAGATGGAGGAGAATCGCTCAACTAGTGAGCATGTGCTCAGATTGTCTAGGTAGTACAATCGCTTGAATCAAGTGGGAGTTAATCTTCCAGATAAGATAGTGATTGACAGAATTCTCTAGTCACCATCACCAAGTTAGTAGAACTTTGTGATGAACTATATTATGCAAGGGATGATGAAAACGATTCCCAAGCTCTTCGTGATGTTGAAATCGACGAAGGTAGAAATCAAGAAAGAGCATCAAGTGTTGATGGTTGACAAGATCACTAGTTTCAAGAAAAGGACAAAGGGAAAGAAAGGGAACTTCAACTAGAATGACAAGCAAGTTGTCACTCCCACGAAGAAGCCCAAAGCTGAACCAAAGCCTGAAACTGTGTGCTTACACTGCAAAGGAAATGGTCACTGGAAACGGAAATATCCTAAATATTTGGTGGATAAGAAGGATGGCAAAGTGAACAAATGTATATTTGATATACAGGTTATTGATGTGTACCTTACTAGTGTTTATAGTAGCCCCTGAGTATTTGATACTTGTTCGGTTGCTAAAAATTAGTAACTTGAAACAGGAGTTACAGAATAAACAGAGACTAGTGGAGGGTGAAGTGACTATGTGTGTTGGAAGTGGTGCCAAGTTTCATATGATCGTCATCACACACTCCCTATACTTTCGGGATTAGTGTTGAACCAGAATAAATGTTATTTGGCATTTGCGTTGAGCATGAATATGATTTGATCATGTTTATTGCAAAATGGTTATTCATTTAAAATCAGAGAATAATTGTTGTTCTGTTTACATGAATAAAACCTTCAATGGTCATATACCCAATGAAAATAGTTTGTTGGATCTCGATCGTAGTGATACACATAATCATAATATTGATGCCAAAAGATGCAAAGTTGATAATGATAGTGCAACTTATTTGTGGCACTGCCGTTTTGGTCATATCGGTCTAAAGCGCATGAAGAAACTCCATGCTGATGGGTTTTTGGAATCACTTCATTATGAATCATTTGATGCTTGCGAACCGTGCCTTTTGGGCAAGATGACTAAAACTCCGTTCTTCAGAATAATGGAACAAGATACTGACTTGTTGGAAATAATACATACTGATGTATACGGTCCAATGAGTGTTGGTGCTCATGGCGGGTATCGTTATTTTCTGACCTTCACAAGATGAATCGAGCAGATATGAGTATATCTACTTAATGAAGCACAAGTCTGAAACATTTGAAAAGTTCAAAGAATTTCCGAGTGAAGTGGAGAATGATCGTAAGAAGAAAATATAGTTTCTGCAATTTGATCGCGGAGACAAATATTTGAGTTAAGAGTTTGGTCTTCAATTAAAACAATGTGGAATAGTTTCACAAAATCATGCCACCTAGAACACCAAAGCTTAATGGTGTGTCCGAACGTCATAATAGTACTTTATTGGATATAGTGCAATCTATGATGTCTCTTACCGATTTACCACTATCGTTTTGGGGTTATGCATTAGAGACAATTGCATTCACTTTAAATAGGGCACCATCAAAATCCGTTGAGACGACGCCTTATGAACCGTGGTTTGGCAAGAGACCAAAGTTGTCATTTCTTAAAGTTTGGGGCTGCGATGCTTATGTGAAAAAGTTTCAACCTGATAAGCTCGAACCTAAATCGGAGAAGTGCGTCTTCATAGAATACCCAAAGGAAACTGTTGGGTACACCTTCTATCACAGATCCGAAGGCAAGTTATTCGTTGCTAAGATGGATCCTTTCTAGAGAAGGAGTTTCTCTCGAAAGAAGTGAGTGGGAGGAAAGTAGAACTTGATGAGGTAACTGTACCTGCTCCCTTATTGGAAAGTAGTTCATCACAGAAATCAGTTCCAGTAATTCCTACACCAATTAGTGAGGAAGTTAATGATGATGATCATGAAACTTCAAATCAAGTTGCTACCAAACCTCGTAGGTCTTCCAGAGTAAAGATCCGCACTAGAGTGGTACGGTAATCATGTTCTGGAAGTGATGTTACTCGACCATGATGAACCTATGAACTATGAAGAAGTGATGATGAGCCCAGATTCCGCGAAATCGCTTGAGGCCATGAAATCTGAGATGGGATCCATGTATGAGAACAAAGTGTGGACTTTGGTGGAGTTGCCCGATGATCGGCAAGCCATAGAAAATAAATGGATCTTCAAGAGGAAGACAGACACTGATAGTAGTGTTACTATTTACTAAGCTCGACTTGTTGCGAAAGGTTTTGAACAAGTTCAAAGTGTTGAATATGATGAGATTTTCTCACTCGTAACGATGCTTAAGTCTGTCCGAATCATGTTAGCAATTGCCACATTTTATGAAATCTGGCAAATGGATATCAAAATTGTGTTCCTGAATGGATTTCTGGAAGTAGAGTTGTATATGATGCAACCAGAAGGTTTTGTCGATCCAAAATGTGCTAACAAAATGTGCAAGCTCCAGCGATCCATCGATGGACTGGTGCAAGCATCTCGGAGTTTGAATATACGCTTTGATGAGTTGATCAAAGCATATGGTTTTATAAAGACTTTTGGAAAGGTCTGTATTTACAAGAAAGTGAGTGGGAGCACTACAGCCTTTCTGATAAGTATATGTGAATGAAATATTGTTGATCGGAAATGATGTAGAATTTTCTGGAAAGCATAAAGAAGTGTTTGAAAGGAGTTTTTCAAAGAAAGACCTCGGTGAAGCTGCTTACACATTGAGCATCAAGATCTATATAGATAGATCAAGACGCTTGATAAGATTTTTCAATGAGTACATACCTTGATAAATTTTTGAAATAGTTCAAAATGGAACAGTCAAAGAAGGAGTTCCTGCCTGTGATGCAAAGGTGTGAAGTTGAATAAGACTCAAGACCCGACCATGGCAGAAAATAGAAAGAGAATGAAAAGTCATTCCCTATACCTCAGTCATAGGTTCTATAAAGTATGCTATGCTGTGAACCAGACTTATTGTATACCTTGCTCTGAGTTTAGGCAAAGGAATACAATTTTGATCTAATAGTAGATCACTGGACAACGGTCAAGAATATCCTTAGTGAGGACTAAGGAGATGTTTCTCGATTATGGAGGTGATAAAAGAGTTCGTCGTAAAATTTACATCGGTGCAAACTTTTACACTGATCCAGATGACTCTAAGTCGCAATCTGGATACATATTGAAAGTGGGAGCAATTAGCTAGAGTAGCTCCGTGCAGAGCATTGTAGACATAGAATATTTGCAAAATACATACGGCTCTGTATGTGACAGACCCGTTGACTAAACTTCTCTCACAAGCAAGACATGATCATACCTTAGTACTCTTTGGGTGTTAATCACATAGCCATGTGAATTAGATTGTTGACTCTAGTAAACCCTTTGGGTGTTGGTCACATGACGATGTGAACTATGGGTGTTAATCATATACAGATATGAATATTGGTGTTAAATCACATGATGATGTGAGCTAGATTATTGACTCTAGTGCAAGTGGGAGACTGAAGGAAATATGCCCTAGAGGCAATAATAAAGTTATTATTTATTTCCTTATATCATGATAAATGTTTATTATTCATGCTAGAATTGTATTAACCGGAAACATGATACATGTGTGAATACATAGACAAACTAAGTGTGTCACTAGTATGCCTCTACTTGACTGGCTCGTTTATCAAAGAGGGTTATGTTTCCTAGCCATGGAGAAAAGAGTTGTCATTTGATTAACGGGATCACATCATTGGGAAAATGATGTGATTGACTTGACCCATTCCGTTAGCTTAGCACTTGATCGTTTGGTATGTTGCTATTGCTTTCCTCATGACTTATACATGTTCCTATGACTATGAGATTATGCAACTCCCGTTTACCGGAGGAACACTTTGTGTGCTACCAAACGTCACAACGTAACTGGGTGATTATAAGGAGCTCTACAGGTGTCTCCGAAGGTACATGTTGGGTTGGCGTATTTCGAGATTAGGATTTGTCACTCCGATTGTCGGAGAGGTATCTCTGGGCCCTCTCGGTAATGCACATCACTATAAGCCTTGCAAGCAATGTAGCTAATGAGTTAGTTACGGGATGATGTATTACGGAATGAGTAAAGAGACTTGCCGGTAACGAGATTGAACTAGGTATTGGATACCAACGATCGAATCTCGGGCAAGTAACATACCGATGACAAAGGGAACAATGTATGTTGTTATGCGGTCTGACCGATAAAGATCTTCGTAGAATATGTGAGAGCCAATATGACCATCCAGGTTCCGCTATTGGTTATTGACCGGAGACGTGTCTCGGTCATGTCTACATAGTTGTTGAACCCGTTGGGTCCGCACGCTTAAGGTTTTCGATGACAGTTATATTATGAGTTTATGAGTTTTGATGTACCGAAGGAGTTTGGAGTCCTGGATGATATCGGGGACATGACGAGGAGTCTCGAAATGGTCGAGACGTACAGATCGATATATTGGACGACTATATTCGGAGTTCGGAAAGGTTCCGAGTGATTCGGGTATTTTTCGGAGTACCGGAGAGTTACGGGAATTCACCGGGGAGTATATGGGCCTTATTGGGCTTTAGGGGAAAGAGAGAGGAGTGGCTGGGCGCCCCCTAAGGCCTAGTCAGAATTGGACTAGGGGGAGGGGCTGCGCCCCCTCCTTCCTTGTCTTCTCTTCCCCCTTTCCTTGACTCCTACTCCTACTACTTGGAAGGGGGGAAACCTACTCCCGGTGGGAGTAGGACTCCTCCTTGGCGCGCCCTCCTTGGCCGGCCGCCCCCTCCCCCTTGGCTCCTTTATATACGGGGGCAGGGGGGAACTCCATGACACACAAGTTGATAATCGTGATCGTTCCTTAGCCGTGTGCGGTGCCCCCCTCCACCATATTCCACCTCGGTCGTATCGTTGCGGTGCTTAGGCGAAGCCCTGCGTCGGTAGAATAGCATCATCGTCACCATGCCGTCGTGCTGACGGAACTCATCCCCGACACCCTGCTGGATTGGAGTCCGGGGATCGTCATCGAGCTGAACGTGTGCTAAACTCGGAGGCGCCATACGTTTGGTGCTTGGATCGGTCGGATCGTGAAGACGTACGACTACATCAACCGCGTTGTCATAATGCTTCCGCTTTCAGTCTACGAGGGTACGTAGATAAACTCTCCCCTCTCATTGCTATGCATCACCATGATCTTGCGTGTGCATAGGATATTTTTTTTTTGAAATTACTACGTTCCCCATCACTTACCCTATATTTCAGTCCCCCCTCGGTAAATGGGCATTTCGACCAAAAAATTGAATATTTGAATTTTTTTAATTCCAACGCTCAATGTATAGTAAGGTATGGTAGCACTTGACAGCACGCACGCGTGTAGACAACGTTCCACTAAGCTAGTAGCGCTTTTATGATAAATATAAGTTTAAGTGCTATCTATATCTATTTTGAAAGAATTTGAATACAAAATTTAATTATAAATTTGGTTTGAAATTCATTCAAAAATTGCTCAAAATTTTGTGGTAACCGTGGTAACCACGTTTACTGCCCCCACCCCCCTCTGTAAAAATGCACCATTCATTAACCAAAACCTTGTCTCCGAGGCTCCCAGCCCATTGGGTCATCCAGAGCATGTTCGGCGACGTGATTTGCGATTTGACCCAATAGCCAAGAAATCGTCGATCAGCCCTCTTCCCCACCTCCGGCATTTCCTACACCATCGACATAGCCCCACAATCCACGTGTCTTGAAGGCCCACCATTCGTGTCGTCGCTCTGACGATGGCCTTCCTGACAAGCACACGGCCGCCGTCGTCGATCCTGATTCCGAACCAAGCAGCAACCTTGTCTGATTCCATGCCTAGCGGTTGCCGTCGCCGACGAGCGCCGCCAAGGCCGTCCTTACCAATTTGCCATATACACAACAACTGTGTACATTGTACACTCGACGTTGACGAGACCAAGTCGAGCCGGCTGGCTGATGTTGATGCATCGACCATATGGTGGCCAGCTGCGGGACACGCACGCACACCAGACATTCAAATTGTTTGCTTGTCCTAATTAAGGACTAGGACATGGAGAGTACTGTTAGAATTAAGGGAAAATTTTGTTTTTGCCACTCTAGATTTTGCCAATTTTCCTTATGCCACTCTAGGTTTTAACATTTCACTTTTGCCACTCTTAGTTTTCGACAATTATCACAATTGCCATTCCCGTGGCAAAAGCAAAATTTTCAGAGTGGCAATTGTGGTAATTGTCAAAAGCTATGAGTGGCAAAAATAAAATAAAACTATTTTACTTTTGCCACAAAATGGCAATTGTGATAATTGTCAAAAACTATGAGTGGCAAAAGTGAAATGTCAAAATCTAGAGTGGCATAAGAAAAATTGGCAAAATCTAGAGTAGCAAAAACAAAATTTTCCCTAGAATTAATGGGCTAGGCCCATAGCAATGTCTGAAATCTCAAATAGTGGCCCATGTATAAAATGGCAAGTGCTGGTGCTAAATTTTAGTCCCACCTCGGAAGTTGAAGAAGAGTTGGACCTCTTTATATAGTTGGTTCTCTCCACCACTCTAAGTGGTGCATGGAGAAGAAAAGGGGAAGAGCACACGCGCGCGCTCGCTCTCCACACAATCTACTGTTAAAATCTTTGTATGGCCTGAAATAGGCACCTAAGCAATAGCATGAGAAGTTTGAAAGAACTCTGAATTCTGCAGGATTTGTCATTAACCAGGTTGGTAAGTGTGTTTACTATCGCCATGATGGGGGCAATAGTGTCATATCATGTTTGTATGTGGATGACATACTGATCTTTGGTACAAACATTAATGCGATCAATAAGGTCATGTCTTTTCTATCAAAAAGTTTTGACAAGAAAGATTCGGGAGAAGCCGATGTAATTCTAAACATCAAACTTATTAAGGATGAGAGTGAGATTAGTCTAACGCAAGCTCACTATGTTGAGAAGGTCTTTAGCCGGTTCGGCTTTATGGATAGCAAGCCTTCTCCAACACCTTATGATCCCAGTGTGACACTCAGAAAGAACAAGAAAGAAACGAGAGATCAATTAAAATACTCTCAAACTATCGGTTCACACATGTACTTAGCTAGCGCTACAAGGCGAGATATCTCTTTTGCTGTGACCAAACTAAGTAGGTTCATGTCCAACCCGGGTGATGATCATTGGCATGCACTAGAAAGGGTCTTGCACTATCGAGAGGTACTATGAGTTACGGAATTACTTATTCAGGGCATCCTGCTGTGCTAGAAGGATATATTGATTCAAACTGGATCTCCGATGCTGATGTACTCTACGCAACAAGTGGGTATGTATATACTCATGGAGGTGGCGCAGTGTCATGGAGGTCTTGCAAGCAAACCATATTGACGAGGTCAACTATGGAAGCAGAATTAACTGCTTTAGACACAACTACTATTGAGGCAGAATGGCTGCGTGAGCTCTTGTTGGACTTGCCTGTGGTGGAAACACCTGTACCGGCTATTCTTTTGAATTGTGACAACCAAATGGTTATCGCTAAAGTGAACAATTCTAAAGATAATGTGAAGTCATCAAGACACGTGAAGAGACATTTGAAGTCTGTCGGGAAGTTGAGAGACTCCGGAGCAATAACCGTTACCTATATTCAAACAGACAAAAACCTGGTAGATCCCTTTACAAAGGGACTATCACGAAATGTGATAGATATTGCATCGAGGGAGATGGGTATGAGACCCATAGATGTTACACCATAGTAGTAACCCAACCTTTGTGATCGGAGATCCCGTGAATTAGGATCTGGGAAGAACAAGCTATTGGTTAACTGAGGAGAGTAATAACTAATGACCGTCTCTAAGTGAAGATGCAAAACTCTCAGAGTTGTAAGCGAGCTGTAAGGTAGGTTGGCAACATGCCTTAATGTGGTTCTATTGGCTATAATTAGCAAAGATGCTATCCTACAAAGCAGTCTTGAAAGAACACACCTGTATGAGTTCCGACTATAAACATCCCAGTCTATGAGATTTGGGTGATCTCTAGTAAGCTCACGAAGAGACCAGGAAGTATGACGTATAAGCTCCCAACTGCGGGGTAGACTACTGACAACTAGGTACTGGTTAAGACTTTGAGTGAAATATGTAAACTAGCAATTTAAGGCATAGTCCATTATCAAGTTGTGAATGGATGTATCTTAAAGTTCTAGGTAGAAGTTCAACTTAACAGTCTCTGCTGAAATACTGGTATATTAAACAAGGGGTGAGAGAAGGCAAATCTCTAAATGAGTATTTGAGATCGGGTGGGGGATTGTTAGAATTAATGGGCTAGGCCCATAGCAATTTCTGAAATCTCAAATAGTGGCCCATGTGTAAAGTGGCAAGTACTGGTGCTAAAGTTTAGTCTCACCCCGGAAGTTGAAAAAGAGTTGGACCTCTTTATATAGTGGGTTCTCTCCACCATCTAAGTGGTGTGTTGAGAAAAGAAAGGGAAGAGCACACGCGTGCGCTCGATCCCCTCACCTTGCCTGGCCGGCCGTGGCGTGGCGAGGCAAGGTGAGGCGGCGCGTACGTGCGACATGCGCGTGAATGGTCGGTCAAAATTCGGTTTGTTGCCTTGTAGGGACGCAACTTCCTTTTTTTCATGTCTTGGCAGCCAAGTTAATTATTTCTTGTCCTGCAAGTATACGAATTAGAAACCAAGTTGATTTGGGATTGTGATCGTGACACAATACCACCTCTGGTCCTAATATATATACAAGTATCAGTTGCGGCCAAAGACACACCGAAAACACCTAGGGTTTTGCCTCATCTCGCAACTTGCGCCGCCGTCGTAGTCTACACCATCCCAAACGCCCGCGTGCATCGGCGCGTGGGAGAGCATGTTTTCGGAATCATTTGTCCTTGCGATCCTGTACCAGGAGCGGACGAATTAGGTTTTTGGGAACCGCTCTGCGCGACTGCTCAAATTCGTCATCACGGGTCGTCTTCCTTCCAAATTGGGAGGTGCTACTCATCATCGTATTCATGGCTGTCAGCAGCAGATCGTCGTCAATATCGTCATCAACACCGTCACACCCGCAATAGCTAACGAACAGTACGTTAACATCATTTGTTCATGTCTGTCTATACAACTGTTGTTTCGTGTGCGCTGTTGTTCTACATGTTTTGTTGTTCTTCAGTTTGCTAGATTGTTACATGCTAGTATCTGTTCTAGTCATGAATTATTTACTGAAATTAATCATGAAATTGCCTAATTTTGCAGCAAGTACGAGGCATAAAAATTTCAGGTCTTCCCCGATTCCAGCCATGCTTTGGTTGCCGCCATCCGACGCCTCTCATACCAGCCTAGCCAGGATTTGTGGGCTATCTTTCCCGCATCCGCATGGCTCCGCCGTGGCACAATCTCCGCGTCCACGTCCACATGCACGGTGCACCCAATCGTCCCGCCAACACGGCAACTACAATTCCACCCCCCTTCTCGAGCTTGACGGCGTTGTCGGTGGCCACCACGACATACCCATCCAGTTGGATCGGCTCCCTTGAGGCTGAGATCCAATTCCGTGGGGTTTGCTCAAAGGAGCCATGCGCGTGCAGGCTACAGGAGCTGGATGGCAAATAGCAGCGACACGAGAAGAAGAAGGGCTAGTCGTGTCGGGACTCGGGAGAAGGTGCTCGCCGGCGGCAACTCGCGCGGCTCTGAGCCTGCATCCTCGCAGAACAGCGGAACCAACAACAACTGCCGCGCGCCCGCGGCCGGTGTGACTGCAAAAGATGCAGCAACAACGGCCAACGACCGTTGAACGACGAGGATGCCCTTCGGCTTGATAGCGAGCAAAGCAAAGCAGTTGCTCGATCCTCACAGCCGTTGTATCTCCCTATAGAAGCAGAAGAAGCGGCAAACAAATCCGGAAGTACTTCGCGGACGACGTTTCGCTGAACGACACATGCACGACAGCTAATCCGACCGCATGCTGCTGCCTAGACTAGCAAATGGATGGTGTGATGGGCATGTCATGCATGTTTCAGCAGGACTAGTGTCGTCTGTGTAGCAGTGCTCAACGAATCGGTTGATTCGTAACCACACAATGGATAGATGATAAACAATTTTATCTGTTTCGTTTTTTATATTTTTGTCCTCTGTTTCTACAGAATGTATGTGTCTCTTTTTCATGTACATTGTTCTTCACATTTTTAGTTGGTACCCGTAGTAGTTGTAGTTACACAAAAAATAATTCTTAGTTGGATATTAGATACGGCAATTAGAAAGTTGCATAACACGATAATACTAAGATTGTTAGATGATGTATCACGCTCGCATTGCTAATATAGCTAGACCCGCGATGTTGTAAGCTTCACCAACTACTGTCAGCAAAGTGGAAGCATGTCACACACGCACGATCGTAAAGTTGCACACTCGCATCGCATATGCGCGGCCATGGAGATGCACACTCTTTTTGGCATATTAACTCACGCACGGTTGCCGAAGTTTCACACGCACGACGATGGAGTTGCACACTCTCACCAGTGCAGTAGCACACGCACTACCGCAGAGTTGCATACTCTCGTCGGCATAGTCGCACGTGTGGCAGCGTGGTGACACACTCTCATCCGCATAGTTGCACACTCTTGTTGACATAGGTGTCCACTCTCGTTGGCTATGCGAGTTGTCTTGATTTTCTTTCTTTATTAGTACTTGGTGTGATACAAGGGTTCAGGAAGATTGCGGCGGACCGGTGGGCAATGCCAACGTTAGTGGGAGTGTATTTCCTTGTCAACTAGGCGGGCAGGGAGAAAGGGAGGGGTGGGGGAGAAAGCAATGGACTGTGCCACCGCGCTATGTATGGCACACTGAATTTTTTTTGTGGTACTTGTTGTCATGATGAGCACGCACAACTGCCGGCCGACAACATTGGTTTGCAACGGTATAATCGTACATGTGTGACCATGGAGTTGCACACTCTTGTTCGCATAGTCACACAAGCACGGCCATGGAGTTGCAGACTCTTGTCGGCATAGTCGCACATGTGTGGTGGCGGAGTTACTCTCGCCCGCATAGTCGCATATGCACGGCTTCGCGAGGTGATCACGCACAGTCGTGGAGTTGCACACTCTCACAGACATAGTCGCACATGCGTGACCACAGTGTTGCACACTCTCATCTCATCGGCATATTCACACATGTGTGGCCGCGTAGTTGCACACTCGTTTGCATTGTCGCATAGTTACACATGCATGATTGCGGAGTTGCACACTCTCGTCGGCATAGTTGCACATGCCTGGCCACGGAGTTGAACAATCTCACCTGCATAGTCACACACACACGGGTGCGGGAAAAGCTCACGCAGCGCCATGGTGTTGCAGACTCTCATCGGCATAGTCCCACATGCGTGTCCACGGAGTTGCACACTCTCGTCTGCATAGTCCCACACGCAAGGCTGCGGGAGGTTCTCACACACGGTTGCGGACTTGCAGACTCTCATAGGCCTAATCGCACATGAGTGATCACGAAGTTGCACGCTCTCATCAGTATAACCCCTTGGTATACTTGTTCTGAGATTTTTTTCATAGGACGTGATTGGTCTTTCCATTGCTTTGCTACTAAGTACTCCCTGCATTTTTATTTACTTCGCATATTAACGTTGTCTGGGGTTAAAAGTTCTAAATTTGACAAAGTTCTTAAAAATTTAGCATCACCACATGATACCAAGTCAATACCATTAGAATCATCATTCAATATATTTTCATACCATACATATTTTATATTGTGAAAGCTTAGATTGCTTTCGATAAACTTGATCAAACTTTATAAAGTTTGACTTAGGTCAAATCTCGTATGCGAAGTAAATAAAAACGGAGGACGTATGCAGCTATATATATCCACAAATTAATGCACTTAATTTCTACTGAAGATATGGCGAAGCTTATCCAGTCTTCTTCTTTGGTTATATTTACAGATTAAGTAATGAGCATTAATATCACATCCAGTATAAAAAGACTTGCCCTCTCCTGTTCTTTCCCCACAACTCACTACTACAACAATCAATCTTCAGTGAGACTTTTTGTTAACACCACACCTAAGCTAATATGAGGATTGCTCTAGCGTTTCTCCTGACCCTTACCGTCCTCCTACTAGCATCAGGTACCATTCACCTTGTTCATGCACAATGTTGCTCCATCGGCAAGACCAACAAATTATATATGTACATGATGTGTGTTTCTTCTTTCGTTATGATATTTTGTAGATGTGGAAGCAGATTGTACGACATCAGTTATTAACCGTCCAAATAAGTGTACAAACGCTATTTGCGAGCAGTCCTGCGACGCAAGGCGCCAGTCCGTCTGCGGCGATCAATGTAGTCTTCAGAAGGCCAGTTGTGTTGGAAAGTTGTGCGGATGTACTTGGTGCAACTAGTTGTACTTCCCTCGTTAATTGAGGTCCCAGTAAAGGGAAGTATGATCATTAGACAAAAATAATTGCAATGCCAATACACAGTGCGGCAGCAGGACTTTCACAGGAAAAGCTATGTAGAACAAAATTTTAACACTCAACTTGAGTTATATGAAGTAATCAGAATAAAGTGCGGCGGCACGACCGATTAGCAATCTTGAACCCAGCAATAAAAGAAGTATCAAGGACAAACTCACGTAGGGCTGTGTCGGGACCTAGCGAGGAACCCAGTCCATTTCTATTTTCCCATGTTTTAGTAGAAATTGTTGGCGCCGCCTCTCGCAGCGCCGCTTCTTCTTCTACCTTGAGCTGCCTCACACAACTCTTCATCTCTCTCAAGCTACTCTTCTCCTCGGTGGCTTCCCACAAGAACACTCACACACACACACCTCACGGTGCAGGAACCAGCTTTGCTTTGTTCTCCCGGTGAGACACACATATGCTACATCTTTTTTCCCTCAGCCCTTTCGGCCTCAACTCAAACAACAAGCTTTACATCTCTTATATAGAGACTCACGCGCACACACAGCCACGGCCACACCGGCCACTAACCCACGCACGCACCACTAACTAATCCCTAGCTACATGCACTACATGCACGCCCACGTCCAGACTACACGGCCAAGCCGTTCAACTAACCGACTGCATGCAACCTGACCAATTCTCCTGGCTCCAACTTGATCTATCCAGCCAGCCGGTTTGGCTTCATCCTGCACGCGTCTCGCCGCTTCCCACGGCTATACCATCCCGGCATCAAGCCTTGCGCCGTATCACACGGCACCGCGCCTTCACGCCGTCATCGGCAGCCCGGCATCTCGCAGTCTCCGCATGCCTCCGCTGAAACTTCACCGGACTAGCTACTCTCTAACCTATGCAACATGCATAACAAAAGCAAACTAAATATGCAGATACATGAATCAAGATTAAACCTAACATTTTCCCTCCTAATCTTGATTCTCCAATCTTCACGCGGTTCACCCGCTGCCACTTGACGACACAATCGCGGCGCTGCACACCTTGCCTGGACCGACGCCATCGCAGCGCCCGCGTCCATCACCATGTACTCTTGCCGCACGCAGCGGCCACCTCTTGACGTGGACGACGCTGTCGCAGCGCCGATCACCACGCCGTCTTCGCCAAGCGGCATCGCACCGTAACTTTTGTTGGCTTCACACCAACTTTCCATGATGACGATGGGATCACACCACCGTCGTCGGCATCACGCCGACTCTTCTTGTGGCAGCTTCGCACCGCCATCTTCACATAGCGGCACCGCATGGCCACCATCCTCCTTCTTGCGCCGTCGGCCTCCATCTCGCATGAAGTCCGTCGCGCCACAACCGACGCCGTCGCAGCGCCGGTCACCACGGACCATCTTGTCGTGGATGACGTCCTCGCGACGCCGATCATCGCACCACCTTCATCTCGCGGCATCGCACCGCAACCGGCCGCCCGCGGCATCGCGCCGCTGCCAGCCATCACCTCGCGCCCAGTGCCACGCCGGCCACCATAGCCGCCGGCACCGTCGTCGCCGCCACGGATCAACAAGGCTCTGATGCCAATTGTTGGCGCCGCCTCTCGCAGCGCCGCTTCTTCTTCTACCTTGAGCTGCCTCACACAACTCTCCATCTCTCTCAAGCTACTCTTCTCCTCGGTGGCTTCCCACAAGAACACTCACACACACACACCTCACCGTGGAGGAACCAGCTTTGCTTTGTTCTCCCGGTGAGACACACATATGCTACATCTTTTTTCCCTCAGCCCTTTCGGCCTCAACTCAAACAACAAGCTTTACATCTCTTATATAGAGACTCACGCGCACACACAGCCACGGCCACACCGGCCACTAACCCACACACGCACCACTAACTAATCCCTAGCTACATGCACTACATGCACGCCCACGTCCAGACTACACGGCCAAGCCGTTCAACTAACCGACTGCATGCAACCTGACCAATTCTCCTGGCTCCAACTTGATCTATCCAGCCAGCCGGTTTGGCTTCATCCTGCACGCGTCTCGCCGCTTCCCACGGCTATACCATCCCGGCATCAAGCCTTGCGCCGTATCACACGGCACCGCGCCTTCACGCCGTCATCGGCAGCCCGGCATCTCGCAGTCTCCGCATGCCTCCGCTGAAACTTCACCGGACTAGCTACTCTCTAACCTATGCAACATGCATAACAAAAGCAAACTAAATATGCAGATACATGAATTAAGATTAAACCTAACAGAAATAACAGGCCCCACTCACATTTTGCTCCCCAGCAGTCCAACGAGTAGATTCTTCCCACCTCTCGACGTATTTTTTTTACTAGAAATGGGAACTTTATTGCTTAACAGAAATTTGGTTACAATCAGCCACGAGGTTACTAATAAGGAAACCTGGGCTATCCTCTATCCAACATTCCGAACTACTAACAGAAGTAGCCAATTTAGCACACATATCTGCTGGAATATTAGCCTCCCTCGAAACATGCTGAACAGCAAATGAGGCAAAAACTAAAGAAATTTCCCTAATTTCATGAAAGATAGGCGCCACAACTGTCCTTGAGTTGTGGCCTGAGGTCCAGAGGTGTATGACCTCCAGACGGTCTGTTTCCATCACCCCGTGAGAAAACCCCCGAAGTTGAGCAAAGATAGCACCATCTCGCAACGCAAGAGCCTCGACGATGAAAGGATCAGACCACCCGAGAAGGGTTTGCACCATGCCCCCTGGAAAGAGAGGTGAGATCTGGCCACACCTCCCCCCACCCCATTCTGGGCATCCACATCAATAGCTGCATTAGTGTTTATTTTCACCCAACCCGGCTCCGAGGGGCACCAGTTTTGACGTGCTGGTAAACGCCGACGATCTTTAGGCATAGCTAGATTCTTTCCACCTCTCGTCGTCCATTTCCCATCAAAAGAGCCGAACGTAGCTCCCTATATTCCGGCCAAAAAAAACGAAGCTCTGTATTTCCGTTTCTTCCCATACTTATTTCCAGCCGACCGTCAGCGCAGCGAGTTGAAAGAAAAGATAGGAAATTTATCCTTTCAGAGTTATCGTCCTGATATAAAAAATATTCTTGTGGCAGGCCCACGTCCCGGTAAGAAATATAGTGAATTCGTCTTTCTGTTCTTTTCCTTGATCCTATGAAGAAAGATGCGCCTTTCTTAAAATATCCCAGTGGCCGGTCTAGTTCTCCTCCCGTCGACAGACTGAGATCAGTGACATGCCTCTTTCGAGTCATTCTGTCACTTGCCCCTTCTCATCTGTTCTCCATTCCAGATCCAATGGCCATAACTCATTTGAAGCAAAAGAAAAACAAAAAAACAAAAACAGAAAAAAACAGCCAGACTATGCAGTTTTCAGCGATCCAGCGATACGAAGAGCAGTAGCAAGCTCTAAAAGTGTCCGATTTGCATATTTTTCACAGGAAGTAGGAGTCAAAATTACAAGCCAAATAACTGAACCAATTATAAAAGCAAAAACTAAATTTTTGTACGAGCACTTAACATTGAACTTCACTAGCACTTCAAAATACTAAACAGAAGTGGATATGTGGATGCACTTATTATAAAGCGGGAAGTTTTAAGATGGTCCCGACTATTATGGGTCGTTCATTATTCTGTATCCAAGGGCTTAGATTGAACTTGATTACCTATTAACCCCCAATGAGGTAATATGTCATCAAGGACAGGTAATAGGTTATCCACCGCTCATATTTGGTAAGTGTTAGAAATATCATAACTGCAAAAACATTACTACCATACATGGAGCATTTATGTAAACCTAATTAAGTGATTGACGTCATTAAATGCCGCAATGTAAATGGAAATAGAAGGGCGCGTGTATATAAGCGCTTGTGTCTATACTGATGCTGAAAAAAAGAAAAAGGTTGCAGAATAACGTGCCATGAGAGAATATAGAAATGATTCTATTCTTTACATAATGGTATTTTTTATTGTGAGCCATTAAATGTCATGCGAGAAAATCACAGTGAAAACATCGGGAGGTCACATAATATTTTAACATGGAAAAATAATAAGATACTATTAATCAATGAATTTTTGACATATGTATGATTAGGTATGCCAACAAACTTAATGAACCGTACTAGTATTTTATTTTATTTTATAGTAAAGGCATCTCCAACGCCGGTCCCCCAAACCGTCACTAAACATCCAGACTGCATGATTCAGACACTTTGAATCCTCCAACACAATGTATCAAACGTTCGCAGAAGGGTCCAGGCAACCGAGTTCCCACAAAACGTAAACAAACTTGTAGCACATATGTGGGCGTCCGGACCTCTGCCACGAATGTGTCTGACTGCCTTAGAGCAACTTTAGCAGACCCCGCATCCCGCCCGACCCGCAAAATAACCGCCAAATTGCGGGTCGGGGCCAGAAAAGCAGCCCGAGCAGACCCCGCATCCTGGCCCGGCCCACAAATTTTTTTGCGGGGCGCGGCAAATCTTCTCCCCCAACCTCCATCTTCACGGGTTGGGAGGCCGATCCCAGCTGAAACCCCATCTGGCGCGAGATTTGGCGGGAGGGACATTTCCGCGCGCCCTTTCCCGCTCCCCGCACCTCCGCCACCATTGCCCCCCTCCGCAAGCTCCGGTTCCTCCTCCCCGGCCGTTCCTTGCTGCCATGGACTCTCCCGTGCTGTCCCCCATCACCGTCGAGGTCGCGCATGCTCCTTCCCCTCGCACGGATCTCGTCGCCGGCCATGTTGCCCCCGCCGCCGTCGCCCAAGCACACGCCGCGCCGGCCCGCATGTGGCAGGGCAACGTGGTTGTGCGGGGCGGGAATCCGGCTGCCCCCGCCGCGACGGCCCGCGCTTCGGGCACCAACGCCGCAGTGCGATCCCGGCCGGCGTCGGAGAACACCGGCAAGACCGCGGGCGTAAAGCGGAGGAAGGTTCCGGCTAAAAGGAAGCCACCTTCTTCAACCTCTCACTCCATCCCCCCGCAAGGAGGTGCTCCGATGATGCCGTTCAACGGTGCCGCTCCCCCCGCGAGCGAGGTGTTGGACGAAATGGCTGCAAGGTATGCCTCTTCGGTCTAGCGATTCCCTTTCATTTTTGCCATTAGTGTCGATAGCTCGTGACTTGTTATCGTTCGCTATAGCGGTGCTTCGAACAATGCAACAACCGAGTTCGTGAGCTTGTTGGACACGAACGTGGTTGACATTGATCAAGCCCCTTTCGAACCATTCGACTACAATGAAACAGACGGCGGCGTGGATGATCATGGTTGTGCGGATGAATTGGAGGAGATCGAAGCGAAAACATTTAAGGAATCACAATCAAAGAGTGGGAAGAGCCAAAGATCGAAGAACCACACGATCTTGGAAGATCAAGCTTTGATCCAAGTAATGAGTGCGGTGTCTCTTGATCCGTGCACGGGTGTTTCTCAAACCGCTAAGAGATATTGGCAAAGGATCGAAGATCAATACTTCCGCATTATGAGAAAGTATCCCAATAGGAATCCACACACATTTCGGTCGCTTCAAGGGCGTTGGGAGAATATCAAGCCTATGTGCAGCCGTTGGGCAGCTTGCTTGGAGCAAGTACGCAGTGCACCTCTAAGTGGCACTGTGGAATCCGATTATGTGAGTTTGTTTTTCCTTTGTTCATGTTGTGCATCATCATAATATATCATGGGAAATAATTGCATCACTTTGTTCACATTTTGTAGGACAAGATTGCTCAACATTGATACAAGGCCATGGAAGCTTCGGAAGGCAGATTCTTCAAGTTAGAGCATTGTTGGGAGTTACTCCAAAAGTGTGATAAGTGGAAGTTGATCGATAGAGAATCCCCACCAAAGAGAGGCTCACTTGCAAAGATGGATGAAGACAAAGATGATGATGGCCCAAGAAATGAGCACAAGCCCGATGGCGACAAGAAGACGAGAGAGAAGATCAAGAGAGAGCAAGAAGCATCGAGCTTGAGGGAGAAGATTGATGCCATGGTGTAATCAAACGAGTTGATGTTGTTGAAGTCATTGGAGATCAAGAAAGAGTTCACCGAGAGGAAGGCAAAAGGGAAGAAAGAAAAGTGGCAAATGCTCAAGGAAGAGGGGCTCCGCAAAGCTGCCATTGAGGAGAGAAAAGCACGCGCCTACGAGGACAAATCGATGTCATTGTTGCTCACAGAAGAGAATAAGATCATGTCAATGAACCGCAATGACATCGACGACCTCACCAAAACATGGCATGATATGGCAAGGAGAGAGATCTTGAAGAGAAGAATGATAGCTTCGGCCGGTCCGTGTTCAAGTTTCGGTGATGTTTTATCTGCTCCATATGGTGGCAATGTGGATGATTTCGGTGCGGGAGTTGCAACAGGTGGATTCGGTGGCGCCGATGAACTTCAATTCGGTGGAGGTGGATTCCATGGCGCGGAGTGAAGATCGACCCCCAAGATGATGCCGGACATGGGCACAAACCTTTTTCATGCCCTCTTTTGCGTTATGAACTTTTCTTTTATTTGCACGCAAACTGTTTATTTGGTTTGAATTTGAACTTGTTTGCCAAATCTATGTCAAATGCGAGAATTGCAGTTTTTATGTTTGCGGGTCTTCGCGGTGGTGCCCGAGCAGAACCCGCAGAAGCCGACTCGTAAAAAAGCATATTCCGCGAATATACTTTTTTACGGATCCGTTTGGGGGTTCTGCATCTGTGCCAGCCCGCGCCGACCCACAAAAGTGGTTTTGCGCGACCTGCAAACGAGTTTTACGGGCCGGCGGGATGCGGGGTCTGCTAGAGTTGCTCTCAGAGCATCTTCAGCCGTTCGCCCCCCCAGGGCGCCGAAAAAGAGCGGCCTGGGGATGAACTGGCCCTAGATTGGCCCCTAGGGTTCGGTTCGCTCCCAATCATAGGACCACGGTCGCCGCGCGTTCAGTGATGTTCGTTTCATTTTTTGAAAACTCGGCGATTTTTTTGCAGGAACTCGGCCAAACTTCATCGAAATTTGTACAAAAAACGTAAAAACACGCCTAACTTAAAAATCAAACTAGCCTAGCTAGCCGCCGCCGCTGCCATCGTCTAAATGCCGAGAAGCCTGTAGAAGCGGGTGTAGTCGCCGCCGTCGTTGTCGTCGTGCGCCTCGCCTACGACGTCCCTGCTCAAGCCCTGGCGGGGTCGGCGACATGTTGCGGGGCGCTTGACGGTCCGGCCTCGCCCTCGTCATCGCTGTCGATGACGATGACATCGCCTTCCTCGGCGCGGCGGCGGGCCCGGAGCTCCTGCGCTGGTGGCACACCTGCTCGCGGGCATAGTCCTTCTTCGCCCATTTGAGGGCAACCTCGTCGTCGGGGGCCACCATGTCAACGTGCTGCGACTTCACTGGGAGCAAGCCCGGCTTGGGCTTCGGCCAGACCAGGCGCAGGGAGCGCCTCGCCGGTGCCGTCGCAGGCGGTGAGGGGCTCATTGATGACGAGGGCGCCGCTGCGAGCGCGACGCCGGGTCCCCTCCAGCTCGGGCCTGACAGGGTGGAGGGCCGGCGAGCCGGAGCCCGACGACGAGGACGACACCGGCTCCATTTGCCGCGGCATCCAGGAACTGCCGCGGCGGCGAGAGAAGGACTACTGCGCCGGGTACTCCAGCCGCGGCATGTTGCCGGTCTCGATGTGGTCAGAGAACGGCGTCGTGGCTGTGGCCGGGGACGCCCCACTACTCGCGCCGTCCTTCATTGTTGAAGCGGCCGCGTGGAATGATGTCGTTGACGGAGGCGAGGTGCTCCTCGCGGCGGCGCTGGAAGAACATCGTCCACAATGTTTCGCTGTCGAGTGCATACCTCGGCTCGTTGCGCTGCTCCTCCAGCATGGGAGGAGCGGACGCGGGCGATCTTCGCTCGCCGTGCCGCCCCTTCGAGCACTGGCGGCACTGGGACGCCGCTGACACTCAGTCTCCACGCCCCCGGCACACGCATGTTGGGGGGAGCCGGGTACTCGGCCTCGTAAAGGAGGTGTGCCTCCAGCTCTTGGAGGTGTCGGCGGCCGAAGCCGTTCGCCGCTGCGCCGTCGCCTGGGAACCTCTCGGCCATTCTTTTGCTCGTCGGCGGGATGGGAGGGGGGGAGGTGAGGCTGTGGCGCTCGCCGGCGGGGCGAAGGGTTTTCTGAGAGGAAGAGGGGAGAGGCTGTGGCGCTCATCGGTGGGGAGCGCGCACCTTTTATAGCCGAAGCGGGGCGGCGGGCGGTGGGGAGGCGGCATGCGGAAGGACGCGTGGCGCGAGCGGGCGGGACGCGCGTCGGCGGCGTCTTCATGACGCCGCTCGTGAGGCATCAATGGAGGCTAACCGGCACGGCAGCGCGGCAGCCTTGGCATTGATTTCCGCCTGAATCGAGGCAATGAGGGCGACGAAGCGTCCGTCTCGCTGACTAGGCGGGCCCGTGGCCGTTTCGCGCCAAAAACCTCGCCCCGGCGCCCCCGTGCGCACCCTGACGCGTCGGGTTCGGCAGGGGTCTGCCGGCGCTGTTTTCGGCGCAAGTCGGCGAAAAGCGGGCTCCTGAGAGCGCGACTGGGTCGTTTTTTCGCCGCCGGCACGAAATAATCGTCTGGGAAGACCGTATTGGGGACGCGGCTGGAGATGCTTTTGGCCCACACACATTCCCTACTCGCGTGCCCCGCTTCAGAAACGTCTCCGTGCAATTCATGTCGGTCTCTCTAGAGAGGATGCGACTAGACGGCATGAATGTCAGTCTGATCAACGCGACATGACTGGATGGCTGGCCGAGGCTACTTCGCTGCATGTGAACGTAGAGACCAAGAAGCCTACTTTGTCCGCCGCTCATTGAAGTGGCACCGGTCAATCCAGTTGTTCAAGCAGTGTGACCTCGCCAGAAACCCTATATCCTTAGTCCATGTAACGCTGCCTTTTTTCTCGTCCTCTCTTCTCATGAGCATTCCACTCCAAGTGATGGTGAAGGTGAAGTACAATTGTAACTCCCGGTGGTTCTGGATGCCCACAGATCCTTGGTCTTCTAGGTTGTCGTACCGCCACCGATGCTCCACGGGCCCGTCGGCGTCAGGCAGACCTTCGGCGGCCACGTTGAAGGAGGAGGTGGTGCTCTTCTTGAAATAAGGTGCGCAGTAGCGTCTGGCCCTCCTATCCGAGGCTATGCACACGAACGAGGAGTTCACGACGCAGATGGCGCTCTTGATTGAGCGATGTCACCATGAGCATGGTTCGTCGCCACCTTCGTCGTTGCACAACCTCTGGGTGAAGGGGGGACTACCCTCGCCTCTGTTGTAGCGCTTCCACGACGTCGAAATCGGACGCCACATGAAGGAGGAGGTCAAGGAGGAGCCCCTGACGCCTGCACGTAGCACTCTCGAGCAGTCCTTATAGCGGCATCCCCACCGCATAGACTCTGGTGCGAAAAGGAGACGGTATCTTCGTTGTCGCACCATCGGCCTGGGAGCTAGTGGTGCCCTCCAAAACATGAAGGCGACCTGTTCGCCAGTGTGCGAAGCGACCTCCTCCACTATCTCAGGTGTGGAACGACGACTTCCACTCCTCGCATAGCATGACAGTTGCTGAAAACGCGGCAGCCGAGCAGACACACCGGGCCTGACACAATGCGGCATGACGGGCTGCCTTCGCAAATTCAGATATCGCACCAGACTGGATCCTCGCCGACCATGACCTCGATCCTGCGCCAGATTAGTGACCAGCTCGTCAAAATAGGGATGGTCGAGTCCAAGCGTGTACAATTTGTATTTATGCACATCGTATTTTCAACAATCACCTCCTATCACACGATGACTTCACTTCATAGTTTGGACGTCGATCCTTCCTCGCATCTCAAGATTTGGTTAGGATATCTAGAAGGTGGTCATTACTGCAAATGTAATTTACTTCATTTTTTCTTTCTTCCAGGTACTCCATTCTGTAGTGATACTTCGTATTGATGTGTTTACTCCTGTCATGGTGCACTAGATTCTTACATAGGAAATAGTAAGTTTTTTGTCAACATTGGCAACCACTTCTTGTATTCCTTATTTGTGAGGTCATCGAGTAGCCTTTCTACACACACACACACACACACACACACACACACACACAAACACACACACACACACAATCACATCCCTTGAGATGCTGCGATTGCACAATATACTTTGGTTTACAGGATGATAATGCGACCACCTTCTTGTAGGTGCTCCAGTGGAGTTTTCTCAAAATCAAGACAAATCAATGTATGATCAAGCTTGGTGTTCCAGCCCCGAAGCTTGACAAAGCTCCTATAGTGCCTTATGTAGTTTTAACAACTTATGTTCATGTTCTTATTTGAAGTACCCCGTTGGTTGCTTAACATATCTTCTTATCACTCATGATTCAAGAACGCGGATTCTACATCCATGTGATGTAGCCTCCAAGATTCTTGAGCCACGAGAGCTATAACTAGCTACACCGATTTCCATCCTTGCAACTGGAGCGAACACTTCTTCAAAATCCACACCGGCTCTTGCACATATCCCTAAACTACAAGCCTTGCTTTATACTTCACCAAGTTTTCCTTGATTAGCAACTTTCTTGACTTTGTACACTTCCTTGAGCCCTATGACTTTATGGCCGTTTGGAAGATCCATGAGCTCTCATGTTTTGTTGTCTCGGGTCATTCCCATCTATTCGTCGATAGCATGACGCCAAAACTCCTTCATACTTGCGTTTAAAAAAAAATTGGTTCCTCAACTGCCAAACATCACTGCCCTTTCACTACTAGAGAAAAGCTTTCCAGTAGCGCTTGTTTTTGTGGTACCAGTAGCGCGGGGGCCAGCGCTACTGCTACGGCGCTACAGCTATTTTGTAGCAGTAGCGCGTTTCTAGACCAGCGCTACTGGTAAGTTCAAGTACTAGTAGCATGTTTTTAGGCCAGCGCTAGTGCTAACATTTATGTTTTTTTAATATTTTGGCGTTGTACATGTTTAAACAGATATATCTTTTATACAATAACAACTCATCATGAACTAGTCTGTTTAAATAGCATATTCATTACCAGTAGACATCACCACCAAACAATGTTCGTCAATGAGACATCATATATATAACAAGTTGGTCACTAATCATAATCACAACTCCTCATCCTCCTCATGAACTCTAACACATTATAGGACATAATAACACATTCTACCAAGGACCTACTCCTCTCATAGGACCTACTCTACCATCTCTTAGGTAAAATATCATAAAACAAGATAGGCATTGACTCTTCATTAAGGAAACTGAACTCTCCATAATGAAGAACGGAGATCATCGTGTCTCCAAGTCTTGGCCTACGCACAATGTTGCTTCCAAGTAGCTCTCTACGATGGTTGAAACATTTTTTCCAATCATTTATTATCATGGCTTCCTCGCTTTTAGAAATCCGGTATGGACAGGAGTGATGTGGATACTGTGCCTGACCTGGCCGTGGTGGCCGTAAGCTCATAACATCAACGCGACCTCTTGGCAACATCAGATGAGGCACACAATCCATCGGGATTTTCTGTTCAAAAACATAGTAATAAATTTGTAGTTAGCAATGTAGTTTAGTTTTGGAAAAATTTATGCAAAAGATGCACGGATGTTGTAATAGTAGAAAATCTTACCTTGCTATCTCCATTGATGTTACCGTAGCACACCGCGTGCACTAGTGGCACATATTGACCATAATTTGAGGAATTCGATAATAGCTATTGTAATTCTCAAGATTATTAAAAAATGTGATAAGACCATCTTTCTCCTTATAAGTTAATTGTGTTTCATCATTGTATTAGTAGGTTCTGTCTACCATCTTCCGTACATTTTTTGAAGAATGAAAATAAGCTGTCAATGGAAATAAGCTGTCAAATATTTTGAAATAAATAATATAAATTACTTCATAAATATGTTTAAGAAACTACACAGCGGTAGAACTAGAAGCGTGTCAACAAGGACCCAAATGGTCATATCATTTTTGTCGATGTCAGGATCACCAAGATCGATGGTGACAAGCATGCCCTCATGAAAATCATACGCCTTGAAAATGGCTTCCCAATTCGGGCAACCAAAATTGGATGAGTTCACAGAATTGTATAGTTTTACAGCAAAATCATAACCATGATGGGTCCTTAGTTGAATTATCTTTGTCTCCGTGATTTCATGATCTTCAAAACCCATCTTCTCTAAGACATAGCATCTTGCATGGCATGGGATAAGCTAGTCGAATAGTAAAAGACAGAAATTACACGTTGAAGAAGCAGAGAAGTCGTGCAAAAATAATAAAAAACACTTGTCATCATTGCGTACCGTATCAACACCCATGGTTTCTTGGAGCTTGATGCTGAAGCGCCGACCTTCTACCAGGTGAGGCCTGTCGCACAGACAGCGCTCATCTTCGTAGTAATTTCACATAGCAAATTCCCTTTCATCGTCAGACATTTTCTAATAGGTAATTAATAATCCATCATGAATACATACGTAGTAGTTTGTAGAACAAACCACGCTCATTTTTTGCATTCAATAAGCAAATAACTAATAGGTAATTAATAATCCATCATCGAATACATATATAGTAGTTTGTAGCAAAGATCATCATATAATATCACTAATACATCTCGAATAATAGCTCCTCTAGGTTCAGTGGGCCGCGGTGGACAATCAAAGAGAAGGAACCATCACCGGATCATAGCTCCGGCGAGATCCCCATAGAATCTGCCAGGTATTGGAGAACCGTCCGTTCGCCAACGCAACCAAGTAGCACTGGACGTGCGCGTTCTCATCCGTGACACGGTGTTGTACCACCTGCACGGGGAACTGAAGCCTCTCCACCGATGCCGGCCCACATGACCGCTACCAAAGAAGCTCCAGGGCAACGACGGGCTGGCTCGTCACTAAGCTGCGCTCACCAGAAGGTAGCACAACCCAGTACCAGCCCGGCGAAGCCCAGTCCCAGACATGGCCCCTTGGCTCAAGCAGGAGTCCTCCGCCGAGTCGACGATGAGGATGCGGGATAGGCATCATCGACGTCGAGAACAAAATGCTTAATTATGAAAACAAAATTAATAAACACTTAGCAAAATTTGACATGACCTTTGCTAAAAACAGGACCAATCGAGCGCCTCAAATTTGCTAGAACGTAAACGAATCGACATTTCCGGCAAAACATAGGCCACTCGGAAAAATATGACATGTCCAAAATGTGACATGTTGAAAATATGACATGTCCACTGCAAATTTGCATACAACAGGAAAAATTGCTTTAACTAAAAAAATAACAACAATTGCTTGAACTAAAAAAATGCCTAGAATTCTGATAACTACACCTAAAACAACTAAAACACCTAAAATTCTATTTACCACACCTAAAACAACTAAACCACCTAAAATTCTGTTAACTACACCTAAAACAACTAAAACACCTAAAACTCTTTTAAATACACTTAAAACAAATTCAACATTATTCTAAGAACACCTACATTATTCTAAGAACCTACCTTTTTAACTAAAACACCTACAAATTTAACTAAAACACCTAAAAATTCAACTAAAACACCTACATTATTTAACTAAAACACCTACAAAATTAACTAAAACACCTAAAAATTAACTACTCTCTAATAACTACAACTAGGAAGGGAGGGAGGAGGAGGAAGGAGGGAGGAGTACCTCTCGGTGGAGGAGGGCCGGCGCAGGGGGGGGGGACCGGCAGGGAAGGAGGGCCGGTGGGGGGGGGGGGGCGGCAGGGGAGGAGGGCCGGTGCGGGGGGGCGGCCGGCAGGGAAGGAGGGCCGGCGCGGGGGAGGGCGGCCAGAGTAGGACACGGGGGCGGCCACCGGATCAGGGGACGACTGAGGGATTCGATCTGGTGTGAGCGTGTGAGTATGAGTGAGGGAAGGCGTGGTGCGCGGGCCAGCGCGGGAGGAAGCAGAGAGGTGGGCTTAGTGGCAGCGCGGGGGAGGTGGCCCAGCGCTATAGCTAAAGCTGCAACGGGGGCCCAAGAGCGTGGCCCATTAGCAGTAGCGCTTGCCGTGAAATACAGCGCTACTGCTAACGTGCACTTGTAGCGCTTGTGCTGGCCGGTGCTACTGCTAAATAGCAGTAGCGATGGATATCTAACCAACGCTACTACTAAATGTCTACCTATAAGCATTTTCTTAGTAGTGTTTACTCTTTACCGGAGTTATTGAAATGCTCCTTCTGAATAGAGAACCAATATACACAACATGTGTATTGATGTAGGTGAATGTTGTGTCCTCTCCTGAGCTGTTGGAGACAACACACTTTCTTATGGACTTGCCAAAGTTGAGTATGGCCCTCCTCCTGGATATGGGCCTTCTAGCGTGCCCCTGCCGTGGTCTTGCAGCCCGCCTTCCTCGCTTCCTAGCGCCACATGTCTGCTACTTGTTGGGCTCTCTAGCCACTACTAGGAAAAGGGCTATAGATGATATGGACACTAATGACGCACTAACAATGTGGTGCGCCATTAGTATATACTAATGGCGCACCGTGTGTTGGTGCGCTATTAGTGTCCAAATACTAATGGCGCACCACATCCACGGTGCACCATTAGTAACAATTTTTTTTCAAAACTAGTAATGGCGCACCATGGGATAGTGCGCCATTACTAGTTAAACTAGTAATGGCGCACCACATCCACAATGCGCCACTAGTAATTTTTTTTTAATTTTTTATCAAACTTTTTTTTTCAAAGTTAGTAATGGCGCACCGTGGGTCTGGTGCGCCATTAGTAGTTAAAACTAGTAACAGCGCACCACACCCACGGTGCGCCATTAGTAACATTTATTTTACTTTTTTTTTATTTTTTTTTATTTTTTTTATTTTTTTCAAAGTTAGTAATGGCGCGCCGTGAGTCTGGTGCGCCATTACTAGTTTTCACCCAAAATTCCCTCGAATGCATCACCCCTGTGGACCGCCTTTTCAGTTTTAAAAAAATAAAAGAAAATGATGGAAATGTAAAAAATAATAAAAGAAAATAAGTTTTCCATGTGATATGTGGTCTAGTTGTTGGGAAAATTTACAAATATGAATTTCGACTTTATTTGCAAAATCTCTCAGGAATTTGTAAATGGGCATAAGTTTTGCATACTAACATAATTCAACGTTACACCTTGAATTTTGTACATGGTGTTATTAAGTGATCTATATATGAGGCATTAAAAATACCATCTTCCTTTTTGAATATATTACCAATCCGATCTTAACGGGGGGAACCCCTTTAAAAATACATCCGATCTTAATGGGGGGAACCCCGATAAACATTTTCAAAATCCTCAAAAACCTAACAGAAAAAAAGTTACGGGGCTTTCAAGATCTAGAGGCAAAAAAATTCAATTTTTTTCAAACTTACTAGTGGCGAACCGTTTGCTAGGTGCGCCACTACTAACAAAAATGAAATGCGCATGTACACAAGAAAACTGGACACGCAAGGGACCGAGCTGCCCACCAACACGCCTCACCCACTGTCACCCAGGGCCCATGCACCTTTCACACCCTGGATTCACTAGGAGACCTTATTGCAAGGGAGCTTAGTAACTATATAGATATATGTTTTTCTTTTATCTTTCTTTTTCATGTAAAACGTCTGCTCAAATGTGCAATCTCTTAATTTTGTTTCCTTGCTCTGCTACAAAGCGTCTGTACATATCTTATCCTGAAGTCCACTTAATTGCTTTTAATACGACATAATTTATCCAATCTTTCTTTTCATGCTATTTTTGTATTACAACAATGAGCATTAATATTAAACCTAGTACAAAAATTGTTGCCATATCATTTTCTCTTCCTCCAGGCTCACAAGCAGTCACTTTCCTACCAACGCCACATACAAGTTAGGATGAATTTTGTAGCTTTGACGCTACTCCTGACACTCGCCTTTCTCGTGCTAGCATCAAGTACGTTTAATCGGTTCCTCCAAGAGTGTTGCATCAACCCAATCAACAAACCTGTTCCTTTCATGATTTGGATTTCTTCTTGTTGGTAATATTTTGCAGATGCGGATACAAACCGAAGGTGTAAGTTTAAATACCTGAAGAAGTTTGGTGGTTGTCAGGAAGATTGCCACCGAATCCTTACGTGCCCTCAGAACAAGGAATGCAATTTGGAGGCTCATATTGTTGGCAAATTGTGCAGGTGTACAATATGCATAGACTAGTCCAAAGCTCCAATAAAGGAAACTGTGATGTTAACTAGCTAAGCAAATATCAGTGCAGGTTTGCTAAAAATAATAACAATGCCATATCATGGGGTGTATTAGCATGAATATTCACAATAAATCTTTATAGAACATAATTCAACGTTACACCTTGAGTTTTGTACATATGGTGTTATTAAGTGATCTATATATGAGGCGTTAAAAATACCATCTTCCTTTTTGAATATATTACCAATCCGATCTTAACGGGGGTAACCCCGTTAAAAATACATCCGATCTTAATGGGGGGAACACCATTAAATTTTTTCAAAATCCTCAAAAACCTAACCGAAAAAAAGTTACTGGGCTGTCAAGATCTAGAGGCAAATAAATTAAAAAAAATTCAAACTTACTAGTGGCGCACCGTTTGCTAGGTGCGCTACTAGTAACAGAAGTGAATTGCGCATGTACACAAGAAAACTGGACACGCAAGGGACCGAGCTGCCCACCAACACGCCTCACCCACTGTCACCCAGGGCCCATGCACTTTTCACACCCTAGATTCACTAGGAGACCTTATTTCAAGGGAGCTTAGTAACTGTATAGATAGATGTTTTTCTTTTATCTATCTTATTCATGTAAAACGTCTGCGCAAATGTGCAATCTCTTAATTTTGTTTCCTTGCTCGGCTACAAAGCGTCTGTACATATCTTATCCTGAAGTCCACTTAATTGCTTTTAATACGACATAACTTATCCAATCTTTCTTTTCATGCTATTTTTGTATTACAATAATGAGCATTAATATTAAACCTGCTACAAAAATTGTTGCCATATCATTTTCTCTTCCCCAAGGCTCACAAGCAGTCACTTTCCTACCAACGCCACATACAAGTTAGGATGAATTTTGCAGCTTTGACGCTACTCCTGACACTCGCCTTTCTCGTGCTAGCATCAAATACGTTTAATCGGTTCCTCCAAGAGTGTTGCATCAACCCAATCAACAAAACTGTTCTTTTCATGATTTGGATTTCTTCTTGTTGGTAATATTTTGTAGATGCGGATACAAACCGAAGGTGTACGTTTAAATACCTGAAGAAGTTTGGTGGTTGTCAGGAAGATTGCCACCGAATCCTTATGTGCCCTGAGAACAAGGAATGCAATTTGGAGGCTCATATTGTTGGCAAATTGTGCAGGTGTACAATGTGCATAGACTACTCCAAGGCTCCAATAAAGGAAACTCTAATGTTAACTAGCTAAGCAAATATCATTGCAGGTTTGCTAAAAATAATAACAATGCCATATCATGGGGTGTATTAGCATGCTTATTCGGAATAAATCTTTATAGAACATAATTCAACATTACCCCTTGAGTTTTGTACATGGTGTTATTAAGTGATCTATATATGAGGCGTTAAAAATACCACCTTCCTTTTTGAATATATTACCAATCCGATCTTAACGGGGGGAACCCCGTTAAAAATACATCCGATCTTAACGGGGGGAACCCCGTTAAACAATTTCAAAATCCTCAAAAACCTAAGAGAAAAAAAGTTACAGGGCTTTCAAGATCTAGAGGCAAAAAAAATCAAAAAATTTCAAACTTACTAGTGGCGCACCGTCTGCTAGGTGCGCTACTAGTAACAGAAGTGAACTGAGCATGTACACAAGGAAACTGGACACGCAAGGGACCGAGCTGCCCACCAACAGGCCTCACCCACTGTCACCCAGGGCCCATGCACTTTTCACACCCTGGATTCACTAGGAGACCTTATTTCAAGGGAGCTTAGTAACTGTATAGATAGATGTTTTTCTTTTATCTATCTTTTTCATGTAAAACGTCTGCTCAAATGTGCAATCTCTTAATTTCGTTTCCTTGCTCTGCTACAAAGCGTCTGGACATATCTTATCCAGAAGTCCACTTAATTGCTTTAAATACGACATAACTTATCCAATCTTTCTTTTCGTTCTATTTTTGTATTACAATAATGAGCATTAATATTAAACCTACTACAAAAATTGCTGCCATATCATTTTCTCTTCCTCAAGGCTCACACGCAGTCACTTTCCTACCAACGTCACATACAAGTTAGGATGAATTTTGCAGCTTTGACGCTACTTCTGACACTCGCCTTTCTCGTGCTAGCATCAAGTACGTTTAATCGGTTCCTCCAAGAGTGTTGCATCAACCCAATCAACAAAACTGTTCTCTTCAGGATTTGGATTTCTTCTTGTTGGTAATATTTTGCAGATGCGGATACATACCAAAGGTGTATGTTTAAATAGCTGAAGAAGTTTGGTGGTTGTCAGGAAGATTTCCACCGAATCCTTACGTGCCCTGAGAACAAGGAATGCAATTTGGAGGCTCATATTGTTGGCAAATTGTGCAGGTGTACAATGTGCATAGACTAGTCAAAAGCTCCAATAAAGGAAACTGTGATGTTAACTACCTAAGCAAATATCAGTGCAGGTTTGTTAAAAATAATAGCAATGCCATATCATGGGGTGTATTAGCATGACTATTCGCAATAAATCTTTATAGAACATAATTCAATGTTACACGTTGAGTTTTGTACATGGTGTTATTATGTGATCTATATATGAGGCGTTAAAAATACCATCTTCCTTTTTTAATATATTACCAATCCGATCTTAACGAGGGGAATCCTGTTAAAAATACATCGGATCTTAATGGGGAGAACCCCGTTAACTTTTTTCAAAATCCTCAAAAACCTAACAGAAAAAAAGTTACAGTGATTTCAAGATCTAGAGGCCAATATATTCAAAAAATTTCAAACTTACTAGTGGCGCACCGTTTGCTAGGTGCGCCACTAGTAACAGTAGTGAATTGCGCATGTACATAATAAAACTGGACACGCAAGGGACCGAGCTGCCCACCAACACGCCTCACCCACTGTCACCCAGGGCCCATGCACTTTTCACACCCTGGATTCACTAGGAGACCTTATTTCAAGGGAGCTTAGTAACTGTATAGATAGATGTTTTTCTTTTATCTATCTTTTTCATGTGAAAACGTCTGCTCAAATGTGCAATCTCTTAATTTTGTTTCCTTGCTCTGCTACAAAGCGTCTGTACATATCTTATCCTGAAGTCCACTTAATTGCTTTTAATACGACATAACTTATCCAATCTTTCTTTTCATGCTATTTTTGTATTACAATAATGAGCATTAATATCAAACCTACTATAAAAATGGTTGCCATATCATTTTCCCTTCCTCAAGGCTCACAAGCAGTCACTTTCCTACCAACGCCACAAACAAGTTAGGATGAAGATTGCAGCTTTGATGCTACTCCTGACACTCGCCTATCTCGTGCTAGGATCAAGTACGTTTAATCGGTTCCTCCAAGAGTGTTTCATCAACCCAATCAGCAAAACTGTTCTTTTCATGATTTGGATTTCTTCTTCTTGGTAATATTTTGCAGATGCGGATACAAACCGAAGGTGTACGTTTAAATACCTGAAGAAGTTTTGTGGTTGTCAGGAAGATTGCCACCGAATCCTTATGTGCCCTGAGAACAAGGAATGCAATTTGGAGGCTCATATTGTTGGCAAATTGTGCAGGTGTACAATGTGCATAGACTACTCCAAGGCTCCAATAAAGGAAACTATGATGTTAACTAGCTAAGCAAATATCAGTGCAAGTTTGCTAAAAATAATAACAATGCCATATCATGGGTTGTATTAGCATGACTATTCGGAATAAATCTTTATAGAACATAATTCAACATTACACCTTGAGTTTTGTACATGGTGTTATTAAGTGATCTATATATGAGGCGTTAAAAATACCACCTTCCTTTTTGAATATATTACCAATCCGATCTTAACGGGGGGAACCCCGTTAAAAATACATCCGATCTTAATGGGGGGAACCTCGTTAAACATTTTCAAAATCCTCAAGAACCTAACAGAAAAAAAGTTACAGGGCTTTCAAGATCTAAAAGCAAAAAAATGAAAAAATTTCAAACTTACTAGTGGTGCACCGTTTGCTAGGTGCGCTACTAGTAATAGAAGTCAACTGCGCATATACACAAGGAATCTGGACACGCAAGGGACCGAGCTGCCCACCAACACGCCTCACCCACTATCACCCAGGGCCCATGCACTTTTCACACCCTGGATTCACTAGGAGACCTTATTTCAAGGGAGCTTAGTAACTGTATAGATAGATGTTTTTCTTTTATCCATCTTTTTCATGTGAAAACGTCTGCTCAAATGAGCAATCTCCTAATTTTGTTTCCTTGCTCTGCTACAAAGCGTCTGTACATATCTTATCCTGAAGTCCACTTAATTGCTTTTAATACGACATAACTTATCCAATCTTTCTTTTCATGCTATTTTTGTATTACAATAATGAGCATTAATATCAAACCTACTATAAAAATGGTTGCCATATCATATTCTCTTCCTCAAGGCTCACAAGCAGTCACTTTCCTACATACGCCACATACAAGTTAGGATGATGATTGCAGCTTTGACGCTACTCCTGACACTCGCCTTTCTCATGCTAGGATCAAGTATGTTTAATCGGTTCCTCCAAGAGTGTTGCATCAACCCAATCAACAAAACTGTTATTTTCATGATTTGGATTTCTTCTTGTTGGTAATATTTTGCAGATGCGAATACAAACCGAAGGTGTACGTTTAAATACCTGAAGAAGTTTGGTGGTTGTCAGGAAGATTGCCACCGAATCCTTATGTGCCCTGAGAACAAGGAATGCAATTTGGAGGCTCATATTGTTGGCAAATTGTGCAGGTGTACAATGTGCATAGACTACTCCAAGGCTCCAATAAAGGAAACTCTGATGTTAACTAGCTAGAAAATATCAGTGCAGGTTTGCTCAAAATAATAACAATGCCATATCATGGGGTGTATTAGCATGACTATTCACAATAAATCTCTATAGAACATAATTCAACATTACACCTTGAGTTTTATACACGGTGTTATTAAGTGATCCATATATGAGGCGTTAAAAATACCACCTTGCTTTTTGAATATATTACCAATCCGATCTTAACGGGGGGAACCCCGTTAAAAATACATCCGATCTTAACGGGGGGAACCCCGTTAAAAATACATCAGATCTTAACAGGGGGAACTCCGTTAAACATTTTCAAAATCCTCAAAAACCTAACAGAAAAAAGTTACAATGCTTTCAAGATCTAGAGGCAAAAAAATTCAAAAATTTTCAAACTTACTAGTGGCGCACCGTTTGCTAGGTGCGCCACTAGTAACAGCAAAAAAATTAGTTTCGAATTTTTTTCGAGAATTTTTTTCAAAATATGATACGTAATATGAACGTAAGTTTGAAATAATTTTTCAAAATTTCATCACACTCATGAACATGGACAAAGTGCTAAACATCAACAAGGTTTAATAGGATTGATATGCTAGATATATCAACAAGTGCCTCTGAAGTGAGCTGGTGCTGGGGTTGGATAGAACTCTGAAGTTAAGTGTGCTTGGGCTGGAATATTGTGAGGATGGGTGACCTTTCGGGAAGTTTGACCACAGAGGTAAATTTGAATAAAAGTAAAACAACATATATCTGAAAAATGCAAGTAAAATAGTGAGGGGACGGAGAGAGTGCTACCCTCTCTAATTCCATTGATAGAAAAGGTATCTATACATAGGGAGAAGCTGCCTCCAAGAGATGGCAGTTATAAATGTTAAAAGAAAAAGGGACATCACTACTTTGGATTGGTCACAAGAATGATGATTCGTTAATTAATACATTTTAGTTATCAATATAATAGACACATCCTAATTTATTCCTAACATTTTCTTTGTTCAATCAGTTTTGCTCATTGAGATTCTTTTATTAGCTAGGTGTGGTAACGGTCTTTTTCTTTCTTTGCTAGATGAACCAACATGCAAGGGTCCAGCAGGCGAACTGCGCATGTACACAAGAAAACTGGACACACAAGGGACCGAGATTCCAACCAACATGCCTCACCCACTGTCACCCAAGGCCCATGCACTTTTCAAACGCTGGATTCACTAGGAGACCTTATTTCAAGGGACCTTAGTAACTGTATAGATAGATGTTTTTCTTTTATCTATCTTTTTCATGTGAAAACGTCTGCTCAAATGTGCAATCTCTTAATTTCGTTTCCTTGCTCTGCTACAAAGCGTCTGTACATATGTTATCCTGAAGTCCACTTAATTGCTTTTAATACGACATAACTTATCCAATCTTTCTTTTCATGCTATTTTGTATTACAATAATGAGCATTAATATCAAACCTACTATCAAAATGGTTGCCATATCATTTTCTCTTCCTCAAGGCTCACAAGCAGTCACTTTCCTACCAACACCACATACAAGTTAGGATGAAGATTGCAGCTTTGACGCTACTCCTGACACTCGCCTTTCCCGTGCTCACATCAAGTACGTTTAATCGGTTCCTCCAAGAGAGTTGCATCAACCCAATCAACAAAATTGTTCTTTTCTTTATTTGGATTTCTTCTTGTTGGTAATATTTTGCAGATGCGAATACAAACTGAAGGTGTACGTTTAAATACCTGAAGAAGTTTGGTGGTTGTCAGGAAGATTGCCACTGAATCCTTATGTGCCCTGAGAACAAGGAATGCAATTTGGAGGCTCATATTGTTGGCAAATTGTGCAGGTGTACAATGTGCATAGACTACTCCAAGGCTCCAATAAAGGAAACTGTGATGTTAACTAGCTAAGCAAATATCAGTGCAGATTTGCTAAAAATAATAACAATGCCATATCATGGGGTGTATTAGCATGACTATTCACAATAAATCTTTATAGAACATAATTCATCGTTACACCTTGTGTTTTGTACATGGTGTTATTAAGTGATCTATATATGAGGTGTTAAAAATACCACCTTCCTTTTTGAATATATTACCAATCCGATCTTAACGGGGGGAACCCCGTTAAAAATACATCCGATCTTAACGGGGGGAACCCCGTTAAAAATACATCCGATCTTAACGGGGGGAACCCCGTTAAACATTTTCAAAATCCTCAAAAACCTAACAGAAAAAAGTTACGGGGCTTTCAAGATCTAGAGGCAAAAAAATTCAAAAAATTTCAAACTTACTAGTGGTGCACCGTTTGAAATATGATACGTAATATGAACGGAAGTTTGAAATAATTTTTCAAAATTTCATCACACTCATGAACATGAAGAAAGTCCTAAACGTCAAAAAGGTTTAATAGGATTGATATGCTGGATATATCAGCAAGTGCCTGTGAAGTGAGCTGGTGCTGGGGTTGTATAGAACTCCAAAGTTAAGTGTGCTTGCGCTGGAGTAGTGTGAGGATGGGTGACCTTTCGGGAAGTTTGACCACAGAGGTAAATTTGAATAAAAGTAAAAGAACATATATCTGAAAAATGCCTAATTCCATTGATAGAAAAGGTATCTATACTTAGGGAGAAGCTGCCTCCAAGAAATGGCAGTTATAAATGTTAAAAGAAAAAGGGACATCACTACTTTGGATTGGTCACAAGAATGATGATTCGTTAATTAATACATTTTAGTTATCAATATAATAGACACAAGTAAAATAGCGAGGGGAGGGAGAGAGAGAGCTACCCTCTCTAATTCCATTGATAGAAAAGGTATCTATACTTAGGGAGAAGCTGCCTCCAAGAAATGGCAGTTATAAATGTTAAAAGAAAAAGGGACATCACTACTTTGGATTGGTCACAAGAATGATGATTCGTTAATTAATACATTTTAGTTATCAATATAATAGACACATCCTCATTTATTCCTAACATTTTCTTTGTTCAATCAGTTTTGCTCTTTGAGATTCTTTTATTAGCTGGGTGTGGTAACGGCCTTTTTCTTTCTTTGCTAGATGAAGCAACATGCAAGGGACCAGCAAGCGAACTTCGCATGTACACAAGAAAACTGGACACGCAAGGGACCGAGCTTCCCACCACCACGCCTCACCCACTGTCACCTAGGGCACATGCACTTTTCACACCCTGGATTCACTAGGAGACCTTATTTCAAGGGAGTTTAGTAACTGTATAGATAGATGTTTTTCTTTTATCTATCTTTTTCATGTGAAAACGTCTGCTCAAATGTGCAATCTCTTAATTTCGTCTCTTTTCTCTGCTACAAAGCGTCTGTACATATCTTATCCTGAAGTCCACTTAATTGCTTTTAATATGACATAACTTATCCAATCTTTCTTTTCATGCTATTTTTGTATTATAATAATGAGCATTAATATCAAACCTACTATAAAAATGGTTGCCATATCATTTTCTCTTCCTCAAGGCTCACAAGCAGTCACTTTCCTACCAACGCCACATACAAGTTAGGATGAAGATTGCAGCTTTGACACTACTCCTGACACTCGCCTTTCTCGTGCTAGCATCAAGTACGTTTAATCGGTTCCTCCAAGAGTGTTGCATCAACCCAATCAACAAAACTGTTCTTTTCATGATTTGGATTGCTTCTTATTGGTAATATTTTGCAGATGCGAATACAAATCGAAGGTGTACGTTTAAATACCTAAAGAAGTTTGGTGGTTGTCAGGAAGATTGCCACCGAATCCTTATGTGCCCTGAGAACAAGGAATGCAATTTGGAGGCTCATATTGTTGGCAAATTGTGCAGGTGTCCAATGTGCATAGACTACTCCAAGGCTCCAATAAAGGAAACTGTGATGTTAACTAGCTAAGCAAATATCAGTGCAGATTTGCTAAAAATAATAACAATGCCATATCATGGGGTGTATTAGCATGACTATTCACAATAAATCTCTATAGAACATAATTCAACATTACACCTTGAGTTTTGTACATGGTGTTATTAAGTGATGTATATATGAGGTGTTAAATATACCACCTTCCTTTTTGAATATATTACCAATCCGATCTTAACGGGGGAACCCCGTTAAAAATACATCCGATCTTAATGGGGGGAACCCCGTTAAACATTTTCAAAATCCTCAAAAATCTAACAGAAAAAAGTTACATTGCTTTCAAGATCTAGAGGCAAAAAAATTCAAAAAATATCAAACTTACTAGTGGTGCACCGTTTGAAATATGATACGTAATATGAACGAAAGTTTGAAATAATTTTTCAAAATTTCATCACACTCATGAACATGAACAAAGTCCTAAACGTCAAAAAGGTTTAATAGGATTGATATGCTGGATATATCAGCAAGTGCCTGTGAAGTGAGCTGGTGCTGGGGTTGGATAGAACTCTAAAGTTAAGTGTGCTTGCACTGGAGTAGTGTGAGGATGGGTGACCTTTCGGGAAGTTTGACCACGGAGGTAAATTTGAATAAAAGTAAAAGAACATATATCTGAAAAATGCAAATAAAATAGCGAGGTGAGGGAGAGAGAGAGCTACCCTCTCTAATTCCATTGATAGAAAAGGTATCTATACATAGGGAGAAGCTGCCTCCAAGAAATGGCAGTTATAAATGTTAAAAGAAAAAGGGACATCACTACTTTGGATTGGTCACAAGAATGATGATTCGTTAATTAATACATTTTAGTTATCAATATAATAGACACATCCTCATTTATTCCTAACATTTTCTTTGTTCAATCAGTTTTGCTCTTTGAGATTCTTTTATTAGCTGGGTGTGGTAACGGCCTTTTTCTTTCTTTGCTAGATGAAGCAACATGCAAGGGACCAGCAAGCGAACTTCGCATGTACACAAGAAAACTGGACACGCAAGGGACCGAGCTTCCCACCACCACGCCTCACCCACTGTCACCCAGGGCACATGCACTTTTCACACCCTGGATTCACTAGGAGACCTTATTTCAAGGGAGTTTAGTAACTGTATAGATAGATGTTTTTCTTTTATCTATCTTTTTCATGTGAAAACGTCTGCTCAAATGTGCAATCTCTTAATTTCGTCTCTTTGCTCTGCTACAAAGCGTCTGTACATATCTTATCCTGAAGTCCACTTAATTGCTTTTAATACGACATAACTTATCCAATCTTTCTTTTCATGCTATTTTTGTATTACAATAATGAGCATTAATATCAAACCTACTATAAAAATGGTTGCCATATCATTTTCTCTTCCTCAAGGCTCACAAGCAGTCACTTTCCTACCAACACCACATACAAGTTAGGATGAAGATTGCAGCTTTGACGCTACTCCTGACACTCGCCTTTCTCGTGCTAGCATCAAGTACGTTTAATCGGTTCCTCCAAGAGTGTTGCATCAACCCAATCAACAAAACTGTTCTTTTCATGATTTGGATTGCTTCTTATTGGTAATATTTTGCAGATGCGAATACAAACCGAAGGTGTTCGTTTAAATACCTAAAGAAGTTTGGTGGTTGTCAGGAAGATTGCTACCGAATCCTTATGTGCCCTGAGAACAAGGAATGCAATTTGGAGGCTCATATTGTTGGAAAATTGTGCAGGTGTACAATGTGCATAGACTACTCCAAGGCTCCAATAAAGGAAACTGTGATGTTAACTAGCTAAGCAAATATCAGTGCAGATTTGCTAAAAATAATAACAATGCCATATCATGGGGTGTATTAGCATGACTATTCACAATAAATCTCTATAGAACATAATTCAACGTTACACCTTGAGTTTTGTACATGGTGTTATTAAGTGATCTATATATGAGGTGTTAAAAATACCACCTTCCTTTTTGAATATATTACCAATCCGATCTTAACGGGGGAACCCCGTTAAAAATACATCCGATCTTAATGGGGGGAACCCCGTTAAACATTTTCAAAATCCTCAAAAACCTAACAGAAAAAAAGTTACATTGCTTTCAAGATCTAGAGGCAAAAAAATTCAAAAAATATCAAACTTACTAGTGGTGCACCGTTTGAAATATGATACGTAATATGAACGGAAGTTTGAAATAATTTTTCAAAATTTCATCACACTCATGAACTTGAACAAAGTCCTAAACATCAACAAGGTTTAATTGGATTGATATGCTAGATATATCAACAAGTGCCTCTGAAGTGAGCTGGTGCTGGGGTTGGATAGAACTCTGATGTTAAGCATGCTTGGGCTGGAGTAGTGTGAGGATGGGTGACCTTTCAGGAAGTTTGACCACGGAGGTAAATTTGAATAAAAGTAAAAGATCATATATCTGAAAAATGCAAGTAGAATAGTGAGGGGAGGGAGAGAGAGAGCTACCCTCTCTAATTCCATTGATAGAAAAGGTATCTATACATAGGGAGAAGCTGCCTCCAAGAGATGGCAGTTATAAATGTTAAAAGAAAAAGGGACATCACTACTTTGCATTATTCACAAGAATGATGATTCATTAATTAATACATTTTAGTTATTAATATAATAGACACATCCTAATTTATTCCTGACATTTTCTTTGTCCAATCAGTTTTGCTCATTGAGATTCTTTTATTAGCTGGGTGTGGTAACGGCCTTTTTCTTTCTTTGCTAGATGAACCAACATGCAAGGGACCAGCAAGTGAACTGCGCATGTACACAAGAAAACTGGACACGCAAGGGGCCGAGCTTCCAACCAACACGCCTCACCCACTATCACCCAGGGCCCATGCACTTTTCAAACCCTGGATTCACTAGGAGACCTTATTTCAAGGGCGCTTAGTAACTGTATAGATAGATGTTTTTCTTTTATCTATCTTAATCATGTGAAAATGTCTGCTCAAATGTGCAATCTCTTAATTTCGTTTCCTTGCTCTGCTACAAAGCGTCTGTACATATCTTATCCTGAAGTCCTCTTAATTGCTTTTAATATGACATAACTTATCCAATCTTTCTTTTAATGCTATTTTTGTATTACAATAATGAGAATTAGTATCAAACCTACTATAAAAATGGTTGCCATATCATTTTCTCTTCCTCAAGGCTCACAAGCAGTCACTTTCCTACCAACGGCACATACAAGTTAGGATGAAGATTGCAGCTTTGACGCTACTCCTGACACTCGCCTTTCTCGTGCTAGCATCAAGTACGTTTAATCGGTTCCTCCAAGAGTGTTGCATCAACCCAATCAACAAAACTGTTCTTTTCTTGATTTGGATTTCTTCTTATTGGTAATATTTTGCAGATGCGAATACAAACCGAAGGTGTACGTTTAAATACCTAAAGAAGTTTGGTGGTTGTCAGGAAGATTGCCACTGAATCCTTATGTGCCCTGAGAACAAGGAATGCAATTGGGAGGCTCATATTGTTGGCAAATTGTGCAGGTGTACAATGTGCATAGACTACTCCAAGGCTCCAATAAAGGAAACTGTGATGTTAACTAGCTAAGCAAATATCAGTGCAGATTTGCTAAAAATAATAACAATGCCATATCATGGGGTGTATTAGCATGACTATTCACAATAAATCTCTATAGAACATAATTCAACGTTACACCTTGAGTTTTGTACATGGTGTTATTAAGTGATCTATATATGAGGTGTTAAAAATACCACCTTCCTTTTTGAATATATTACCAATCCGATCTTAACGGGGGAACCCCGTTAAAAATACATCCGATCTTACTGGGGGGAACCCCGTTAAACATTTTCAAAATCCTGAAAAACCTAACAGAAAAAAAGTTACAGGGCTTTCAAGATCTAGAGGCAAAAAAATTCAAAAAATATCAAACTTACTAGTGGTGCACTGTTTGAAATATGATACGTAATATGAACGGAAGTTTGAAATAATTTTTCAAAATTTCATCACACTCATGAACATGAACAAAGTCCTAAACATCAACACGGTTTAATTGGATTGATATGCTAGATATATCAACAAGTGCCTCTGAAGTGAGCTGGTGCTGGGGTTGGATAGAACTCTGATGTTAAGCGTGCTTGGGCTGGAGTAGTGTGAGGATGGGTGGCCTTTCGGGAAGTTTGACCATGGAGGTAAATTTGAATAAAAGTAAAAGATCATATATCTGAAAAATGCAAGTAGAATAGTCAGGGGAGGGAGAGAGAGAGAGCTACCCTCTCTAATTCCATTGATAGAAAAGGTATCTATACATAGGGAGAAGCTGCCTCCAAGAGATGACAGTTATAAATGTTAAAAGAAAAAGGGACATCACTACTTTGGATTGGTCACAGGAATGATGATTCATTAATTAATACATTTTAGTTATGAATATAATAGACACATCCTAATTTATTCCTGACATTTTCTTTGTTCAATCAGTTTTGCTCTTTGAGATTCTTTTATTAGCTGGGTGTGGTAACGACCTTTTTCTTTCTTTGCTAGATGAAGCAACATGCAAGGGACCAGCAAGCGAACTTCGCATGTACACAAGAAAACTGGACACGCAAGGGACCGAGCTTCCCACCACCACGCCTCACCCACTGTCACCCAGGGCACATGCACTTTTCACACCCTGGATTCACTAGGAGACCTTATTTCAAGGGAGTTTAGTAACTGTATAGATAGATGTTTTTCTTTTGTCTATCTTTTTCATGTGAAAACGTCTGCTCAAATGTGCAATCTCTTAATTTCGTCTCTTTGCTCTGCTACAAAGCGTCTGTACATATCTTATCCTGAAGTCCACTTAATTGCTTTTAATACGACATAACTTATCCAATCTTTCTTTTCATGCTATTTTCGTATTACAATAATGAGCATTAATATCAAACCTACTATAAAAATGGTTGCCATATCATTTTCTCTTCCTCAAGGCTCACAAGCAGTCACTTTCCTACCAACGGCACATACAAGTTAGGATGGAGATTGCAGCTTTGACGCTACTCCTGACACTCGCCTTTCTCGTGCTAGCATTAAGTACGTTTAATCAGTTCCTCCAAGAGTGTTGCATCAACCCAATCAACAAAACTGTTCTTTTCATGATTTGGATTGCTTCTTATTGGTAATATTTTGTAGATGCGAATACAAAACGAAGGTGTACGTTTAAATACCTAAAGAAGTTTGGTGGTTGTCAGGAAGATTGCCACCGAATCCTTATGTGCCCTGAGAACAAGGAATGCAATTGGGAGGCTCATATTGTTGGCAAATTGTGCAGGTGTACAATGTGCATAGACTACTCCAAGGCTCCAATAAAGGAAACTGTGATGTTAACTAGCTAAGCAAATATCAGTGCAGATTTGGTAAAAATAATAACAATGCCATATCATGGGGTGTATTAGCATGACTATTCACAATAAATCTCTATAGAACATAATTCAACGTTACACCTTGAGTTTTGTACATGGTGTTATTAAGTGATCTATATATGAGGTGTTAAAAATACCACCTTCCTTTTTGAATATATTACCAATCCGATGTTAACGGGGGAACCCCGTTAAAAATACATCCGATCTTAATGGGGGCAACCCCGTTAAACATTTTCAAAATCCTCAAAAACCTAACAGAAAAAAAGTTACAGGGCTTTCAAGATCTAGAGGCAAAAAAATTCAAAAAATATCAAACTTACTAGTGGTGCACCGTTTGAAATATGATACGTAATATGAACGGAAGTTTGAAATAATTTTTCAAAATTTCATCACACTCATGAACTTGAACAAAATCCTAAACATCAACAAGGTTTAATTGGATTGATATGCTAGATATATCAACAAGTGCCTCTGAAGTGAGCTGGTGCTGGGGTTGGATAGAACTCTGATGTTAAGCGTGCTTGGGCTGGAGTAGTGTGAGGATGGGTGACCTTTCAGGAAGTTTGACCACGGAGGTAAATTTGAATAAAAGTAAAAGATCATATATCTGAAAAATGCAAGTAGAATAGTGAGGGGAGGGAGAGAGAGAGAGCCACCCTCTCTAATTCCATTGATAGAAAAGGTATCTATACATAGGGAGAAGCTGCCTCCAAGAGATGGCAGCTATAAATGTTAAAAGAAAAAGGGACATCACTACTTTGGATTGGTCACAAGAATGATGATTCATTAATTAATACATTTTAGTTATTAATATAATAGACACATCCTAATTTATTCCTGACATTTTCTTTGTTCAATCATTGTTGCTCATTGAGATTCTTTTATTAGCTGGGTGTGGTAACGGCCTTTTTCTTTCTTTGCTAGATGAACCAACATGCAAGGGACCAGCAAGCGAACTGCGCATGTACACAAGAAAACTGGACACGCAAGGGGCCGAGCTTCCAACCAACGCGCCTCACCCACTATCACCCAGGGCCCATGCACTTTTCAAACCCTGGATTCACTAGGAGACCTTATTTCAAGGGAGCTTAGTAACTGTATAGATAGATGTTTTTCTTTTATCTATCTTATTCATGTGAAAATGTCTGCTCAAATGTGCAATCTCTTAATTTCGTTTCTTTGCTCTGCTACAAAGCGTCTGTACATATCTTATCCTGAAGTCCTCTTAATTGCTTTTAATACGACATAACTTATCCAATCTTTCTTTTAATGCTATTTTTGTATTACAATAATGAGAATTAGTATCAAACCTACTATAAAAATGGTTGCCATATCATTTTCTTTTCCTCAACGCTCACAAGCAGTCACTTTCCTACCAACGGCACATACAAGTTAGGATGAAGATTGCAGCTTTGACGCTACTCCTGACACTCGCCTTTCTCGTGCTAGCATCAAGCACGTTTAATCGGTTCCTCCAAGAGTGTTGAATCAACCCAATCAACAAAACTGTTCTTTTCTTTATTTGGATTTCTTCTTATTGTTAATATTTTGAAGATGCGAATACAAACCGAAGGTGTACGTTTAAATACCTAAAGAAGTTTGGTGGTTGTCAGGAAGATTGCCACCGAATCCTTATGTGCCCTGAGAACAAGGAATGCAATTTGGAGGCTCATATTTTTGGCAAATTGTGCAGGTGTACAATGTGCATAGACTACTCCAAGGCTCTAATAAAGGAAACTGTGATGTTAACTAGCTAAGCAAATATCAGTGCGGATTTGCTAAAAATAATAACAATGCCATATCATGGGGTGTATTAGCATGACTATTCACAATAAATCTTTATAGAACCTAATTCAACGTTACACCTTGTGTTTTGTACATGGTGTTATTAAGTGATCTAGAGGCAAAAAATTTCAAAAAATTTCTAACTTACTAGTGGCGCACCGTTTGCTAGGTGCGCCACTAGTAACCAAAAAAAATTAGTTTCAATTCTTTTTCGGGTTTTATTTTTGAAAATATGATACGTAATATGAACGGAAGTTTGAAATAATTGTTCAAAATTTCATCATACTCATGAAAATGAACAAAGTCCTAAACATCAACAAGGTTTAATAGGATTGATATGCTAGATATATCAACAAGTGCCTGTGAAGTGAGCTGGTGCTGGGGTTGGATAGAACTCTGAAGTTAAGTGTGCTTGCGCTGGAGTAGTGGGAGGATGGGTGACCTTTCGGGAAGTTTGACCACGGAGGTAAATTTGAATAAAAGTAAAAGAACATATATATGAAAAATGCAAGTAAAATAGTGAGGGGAGGGAGAGAGAGAGCTACCCTCTCTAATTCCATTGATAGAAAAGGTATCTATACATAGGGAGAAGCTGCCTCCAAGAAATGGCAATTATAAATGTTAAAAGAAAAAGGGACATCACTACTTTGGATTGGTCATAAGAATGATGATTCGTTAATTAATACATTTTAGTTATTAATATAATATACACATCCTAATTTATTCCTAACATTTTCTTTGTTCAATGAGTTTTGCTCATTGAGATTCTTTTATTAGCTGGGTGTGGTAACGGCCTTTTTCTTTCTTTACTAGATGAACCAACATGCAAGGGACCAGCAAACAAACTGCGCATGTACACAAGCAAACTGGACACGCAAGGGACCTAGCTTCCCACCACCACGCCTCACCCAGGGCCCATGCACTTTTCACACCCTGGATTCACCTTATTTCAAGGGAGTTTAGTAACTGCATAGATAGATGTTTTTCTTTTATCTATCTTTTTCGTGTGAAAACGTCTGCTCAAATGTGCAATCTCTTAATTTTGTTTCCTTGCTCTACTATAAAGCGTCTGTACATATCTTATCCTGAAGTCCACTTAATTGCTCTTAATACGACATAACTTATCCAATCTTTCTTTTCATGCTATTTTTGTATTACAATAATGAGCATTAATATCAAACCTACTATAAAAATGGTTGCCATATCATTTTCTCTTCCTCAAGGCTCACAAGCAGTCACTTTCCTACCAACGCCACATACAAGTTAGGATGAAGATTGCAGCTTTGATGCTACTCCTGACACTCGCCTTTCTCGTGCTAGCATCAAGTACGTTTAATCGGTTCCTCCAAGAGTGTTGCATCAACCCAATCAACAAAACTGTTCTTTTCATGATTTGGATTTCTTCTTGTTGGTAGTATTTCGCAGATGCGAATACAAACCGAAGGTGGACGTTTAAATACCTAAAGAAGTTTGGTGGTTGTCAGGAAGATTGCCACCGAATCCTTATGTGCCCTGAGAACAAGGAATGCAATTTGGAGGCTCATATTGTTGGCAAATTGTGCAGGTGTCCAATGTGCATAGACTACTCCAAGGCTCCAATAAAGGAAACTGTGATGTTAACTAGCTAAGCAAATATCAGTGCAGATTTGCTAAAAATAATAACAATGCCATATCATGGGGTGTATTAGCATGACTATTCACAATAAATCTCTATAGAACATAATTCAACATTACACCTTGAGTTTTGTACATGGTGTTATTAAGTGATCTATATATGAGGCGTTAAAAATACCACCTTCCTTTTTGAATATATTACCAATCCGATCTTAACGGGGGGAACCCCGTTAAAAATACATCCGATCTTAACGGGGGGAACCCCGTTAAACATTTTCAAAATCCTCAAAAATCTAACAGAAAACTGTGACACCCCAAAAAATTTAATCTTGATTTATTAATTAAAATTTTGCCAGGAAACATAAACTTTTATTTTCTGGATTTCCTTTTGATTTCAGAACCATTCTTTGCTTTATTATTATGGAGTTTTTACCCCAAGTGAAAACTTTTCAATCATAGTTGGACTTATTTTCCCTCTCAAGAAAAAAATTTCTTTTATCAGTGGGATTATTTGCATAATTATTTTTCCCTGAGCCTTTTTTTTCATTAAAAATGATTTTTATAAGTTTCAGGGCCTCTTTTGCACTACAACCCTTTGATAAATTTATTTAAAAATCCCACCAAAATTTGGAGATATCATGTGATGTTTTTAGATCACTTTTATGCAAAAATATATTTCATTCTCTGGATATTTTGAGCCCTACATCAAGTTTTAAAATCTGGTCCAGTCGGCAATTTTGCACTACAACCTATTTAAATATTTCTTTAAAAATTGTATAAAAATTTGGAGATGTCATAGGTGCTTGTAATTCATTTTTATGCAAAAACCAATGATTGTTCTTTGTAAAAATTGAGTGAAAGAACCTCCTTTTCATTCTGGCCCAGTTGGGTGTTTTCTACTCCATCCCTAATCATCCCAGAGCGCGCGTTTTGCACGTGCCGCGCCCGAGCCGCCGCGCCCCTGGCCTGTTCCCCGAGCTTATCCAAACCCTCTGCCGCTCGCAGCGTACGGCCAAGCCTCGACCTGTACCCCCTCACGAGCACCACAACCCCTCGCCACGTCTCCGGTAAGCCAGAAGCTAGCCGCCACTACCGCCCGACAGCCTCTGCACTGGTCGGCACCGCCCGAGCCACTCCCGCTCGCCAGCTCGCCCCTGAAGCAGTGCCCGCTTGTCCGCTAGCTCCCACCGCCATCCCTAACCCCGACACGGTGCCCTGCAAGCTACAGAACTGCGGTCGCCGGCATCCTTATCCACCGCCGCGGAACCGACCTCTTCGCGCTATAAAAGGAGGCCCCCGAGCTCATCTGAGCACTCAAATGACTTCAGGCCACCCCCATGGCACCCCCACAGTCAGCAATCGTCGGGGGGAAGCCGTCTTCCCCGACTCCGGCCGGTTCGGCCGCTGCCACGTCCCAGCCCCGTTCACCGCAACCAGAGCCCCTCTCGTCCGTCCAACGCCACCACCAGACTCCACATGATCTTGCGGAGCCGCCCAGACCTTCAGCCTTGACCGAGAGCCACCATAGCGCGGAACCCCAATTCCACCCGAAGCCTTCTCCACCGCGGAGCTCGTCGCCGGCGACTCCGTCCACGTCGGCGACCATGGTGGGTACCCACGGGTTCGCCTCGACCTCCTGAGCACACCCATATCCTCATATCCCCAAGGGAGGCCTCCGTTTGCCGGCGAGCCTCGCCAGAGCTCCGCTTCTGTTCGGTCGGAGGTGACGACACGCGCGTGGACTAGTCAAACCTGACAAGTGGGCCAGGTGGGCCCACTGTTAGTGACCCAGCGCCGGTCCACGGCGGCGTAAGTGGAAGCATATTTCCAGAGTACGTGTTCGACATGTACACGCTCGAAACGTTTTCTTTTTTTTCCGTTTTATTTAAAAAAAGAAATTTGACTAAACTTTAACTGACTATATCTTTTTAAATAAAACTCCAAATGAGTTGATTCTTTTTCCCACCTCTCTCAAATTTAATCTAGTTTATTTTAAGATTTATTTGAAAACAATTCAGACAAATTTTTTGCACTATTTTGAATCAAAGTGTCAATTTGAATAATTTCAAAAATAGGTCTTTGAAGAAGAAGGCAATTTTCATATATGCACCCCTCTTGCATACATTCTGAACTCGGGCATAATTTTGTGTGTGTTGTCTGACGCGGTTACAATACCACCTCGACACGGAGTGTCCGTTATTTTATGTGATGATATGTTCAAACTCATGAGTGCATATTAATGATCTCATGCATATTGGAGATTTCCTTGCTGTTGGAAATGGTCATGCTTGTGACAGTAATAATCCTCAGATGCTTTTCCTACCCATCGGAAGGAAGCCGGGAAAGTCTCTGTCTTGGGTAGACCTGAGCTTGTCCCTAGTTCCTCGTCGAGACGATTGTGCCCGGTATGGCATGATGGGGTATGATGAATGGTGATTCTGTCTGTTGGGTGAAATATATTCGTTATGCTAATCATGCAGGGAATACTTAAACCTCCTGAGTCGACCATAGATCGAGTCTTTTTCTGGTAACCCCCACACTTGTTTTGTACTACCACTTGTCCCTGCCACAGGCAGGGTACGGTTCAGTAAGTTGTCAACCCCTTTCTAGCACACACCGTACAGAGGGGCCGGGATGAGGGTACCATGGACATGGATTAAAGCCAGTCATCCGGTCAGGGGCATGGGTGTTTCCGGTTGGTACCGAGAGGGGAGGCCACCCCTTAGAGCGTGCTATATAAATTTGATCCCATGCTACGCGAGGTTGTAGCCTCCCCACTTAGAGTTTTGCTTGACAGGTGTCGTGGGTGATTCTAGACAACTGTAAGTTAAGCTGGTGTGTGCAAGTCAGGTGTGTTTTCAATTAAAATACCGTAGACGGAATTATTCCCAATGGACTAAAGGAATCCGTTACTCGTGGGTAAAGAGTACACCCTCTGGAGGGATTTAACATCTATTCAAATAGCCGTGTCCATGGTTAAGGACTACAGTCTGGGTTGGGTCAAGTGTCGGTCTTAGTGTCGGTCTTCGGAGGAGAAAACTGCTAAACCAGAACATGGATCGTGACTTGTGACTTATGATGATTATGATTATTATTATTATGGACTAACCCCTTTATATTATTTGAAGTATTGAGTATCCCTGGGACGGTTTTACCTCCTGGATATTCACTATGATTGTTTTCTTATAAGCCCTTTATGTGGTGTCGCTCAGACGCCCGACTGTGGCATGCTGTTATTTATTTACTTTATAAGCCCTTTATGTGGTGTCGCTCAGACGCCCGACTGTGGCATGCTGTTATTTATTTACTTTATAAGCCCTTTATGTGGTGTCGCTCAGACGCCCGACAGTTGCATGCTGTTATTTATTTACTTTATAAGCCCTTTATGTGGTGTTGCTCAGACGCCCGACTGAGGCACGCTCGTTATTTACTATCCTTTCGAGGCGTCGCTTCAGACACCCGACCTGTGCATTTTATTACTACTCTGCTATTACATATTCATGTTGCATATAAATAACCTACTTGCATGCATTAGGGATTCCATTTTATGACTGATGTTGTGATCATAGAATATATTAGAGCATGATTTGTTATATTATACCCGTGTTCATAATGTTTGCGAGTACATTCAAAGTACTCACTGGCTTGTCCCTGGCTATTGTCTTGGCCAGATTTCTTGCATAGAGAGGAGCATTGTGATGACAGCCCCGGAACCTAAGCAACGATGATAGCAGCCTCGCGAAGATAGGAGTTAACCTGGTCAGCTGTTCCTGTGGGCAATGGAGTCCCATAACGCTGATGATCCACAAACTGCTTCCACCATCAACCACTAGCAACCTTATGTTGTACTCATAGGCCAGAATGGTCTTGTACTACATATTATGTATTTTTGCTTGGAGTTTTTGTAACAAGTTGGTGCCTCATCAGCTAACAGTAATCCTAGGGCTGGTGAGCATAAAGGCCATTTTCTGGGAAATTAATACCCGGAAAACCGGTCGTGACAAACTTGGTATCAGAGCCAGGCTGACCATTGGCTAATCCTATCTCAGCCAGGTCAATAAACCTAGGTTAACCAATCCACCAGACCATAACCTAAACCCGGCCAAGCTTCTCGTGCAAGATAGCCACATAGTGACCCCAACACTTTTGGCAGTCGGTGCCCAATCTATCAGCCTAACCTGGCAAGGAAGACTCCATCCCATTTTCCTATAAAAAGGATACGCTAGCCTCAACCCAACACAGCACAGCCTCGTTCCAAACCAAGCCATAATGCCTGGCCCCGTAGTGCACAACGAGACCACAGGAACCAACCTTGGAGGTTTTGTGACCGTGCTTGCGAACCTCACCCGATGTGCCTTTGCATTAGAAGAACCCCCATAATGCATTGTGTACCTAGGACCCATGGGTGGTGAGAGCCGTCAATTCTGGGCCACCGTGCACGTCTATGGTAGGGGTCTATCGCCAGAACGCCCCTACAGGTTCACCGGAAGGACAACTTCCTTTGAGCCACAAGCCATCCAACTAGCTGCTCGAGAGGCTGTAGTTCAACTCCGGCACTTGTCGCCCAGAGTTAACTGCCGCTCGTTCTACTACTACCCCAGCCGTGACGGGTATGGTAGGCCACCCCAGGTTGCCAACGGAGATCACGAGACGGATCCTGCGTTGTTGCATCTGGTGCGCTATGTAAGTGCACTAGAGGATCTGTTCGATCAGATCACTCTTGATCTGATTGCAGCTCATGGAGAGCTGATCCGCCGAGTCTCGGCAAGAGGAGAAGATGAGCCCAACACCGACAACCCCGTCCTGCTGTTCGGACAACCGATCGAGTCTTTGAGGTCTACTCCAGTCATCGACCAAAATAAGTGCTTCATCGCCATAAGTGCTTCATCGCTTTTGGGAACACACTCCAGCGGGATTGTGGTCAACAATCCCTGAGATGGTCATCATCGCTACCCCGACCCTGTAGTCCCTCAACACCCCACTAGTAGAAAAACACCTAATAGTCCCGGTTCGTGAGGGCCTTTAGTCCCGGTTCATGAACCGGGACTAATGGGTCGTTACTAATACCTCCACCCATTAGTCCCGGTTCAAACAAGAACCGGGACTAATGTGCCTCCACGTGGCCCTGTGCGCCGAGCCCAGTCAGGGGGCCTTTGGTCCCGGTTGGTGGCACCAACCGGGACCAAAAGTCCATGTTTTTTTGGAAAGTGGCTGCTTTAGGGGTTTTGGGGGTTATTTTTAATTAGGTTGTTATATTAGCTAGCTAATAGAGAGAAGTGTCCTCTCTTATATCTTCGTCCTTGGTTTACCAACGCTGCTGCTATATATGTTCATTTTACCCGCTGATATAATAACTCATGCATGCTCGCATACATCAGCATATATAATAACAAGTACTCGTCCTACTAATCATGCATCATCATACAACTTCTACTCGTTATTAATAATAAGGCATACGATCATCATCCTCATAGTCATCGAACCCAACCCTACATAATTGTTCTTAGCACATGATCATCAGTATCAGGTAGGACCTAAACACCCTTAAGGTAAAATAGCATAAAACAATATAGACCCTGACTCTCCATTATGAAGAATGGCGATAATCCTGTCTCCAATTTTTGCCCTTCCAAGAAGCTCCTTATGACTGTCCATACATTTCTTCCATTCTTTGATTGTCATGTCTCCACTTCTTTTAGAACCCGGTATGGACAGTTCAGATTCGTAGGAAGACCTGGTTGTATGTTCAAAACATGAAGGCTATCGTGTGTATACATCAGATGAGGCACACAATCATTCGGGATTATCTGTTGAAAAACATAGTAATAACTTCGTAGTTAGCAATGATATGATGTACTAGTTTTAGATGTGTGCAAAATGATGCACGGATGGTGTAATAGTAAAAAATCTTACCAGGGTATCTCTATGGTAGTTACCATAGTTCAACACGTGCACTAGTGGCACGTATTGACCATAATGTTGAGGAGTTCGATTGTAGACATTGTAATTCTCAAGATCAGTACAAAATGCGAACAGATGATTTTTCTCCTGATAAGTTAGTTCGGAGCCTTCGGTGTAGTAGGTTCTGTCTACCATCTTCCACACATTCTTTGAAGAATGAAAATAAGATGTCAATGGAGAATAAGTTTTCAACTATTTTGAAATAAACAATATAAATTACTTAATAACTATGTTAAGCTCACATGGGGGAAGAATTGGAGGTGTATCCACAAGGACGAAAATCGTAGGTCTCTCTTGCTCGATTGTAGGATCACCAAGATCCATGGTGACAAGCATACCCTCATCAAAACCATACATCTTGCAAAGTGCTTCCCAATTTTTGCAACCAAAATGGGTTACACTCTGAGCATTGTACAACTTTACTTGAAAATCCACACCATGATGGGTACTTAGGATAATTTTTTTGGTTTCGAAACTTTCATGGTCTTCAAAACCCATCCTCTCCAAGACATAGCGTCTTGCAAAGCATGGGATAAGCTAGTCGAATTGGAAAAGATGAAAAATATTGTCATGATTAAAATAGTTGAAGTCATGAGTAATTACGAAAAAAAACTATTGTCGTCAGTTGCGTACCGTATGAACATCGAAGGTCTCCTCGAGCTTAATGCTGAAGCAACGATCTTCCTCCAGCTCAATGAACCTGTCACAGATACCTCGGTCGTCGTGGCACCAGTCGCACTCCCCCTGGCGGTTTTTGTTGTCCGAGTACGACATTTCCGGCCTATGTTCATAATTCAAATATTAAACTAGATTATTAATCACGGATTGACTATCGGTGATGTATGTAGCTCCTCCTTTCATTCCCGAGTGCATTATTACATCAAATTGTCTAGCACACGGGAATGAAGGAGAACTTATCCAATATGAGCATTCAATAAGCAAAACCAAATCATAAAATAAGCAAAACCAAATCATAAAATAAAGTAGTATTCAAATTAGCATGCATTCAATAATTATAAGCAAAAGTACATCATCTCTTGGTGTCCGTACATCGTCGAATATTATCACTAATATAGCATCACTAATACAACTAGAACCGTAGCGCCCGACGGGTATCGACGCGGGCGGTGGACACCCAAAGATAAGGAACCATCACAGGATCATAGCTCCAGTGAGATCCCTAGAGAACCTACCAGGTATTGTCGAACCTTCCCTCCAATGCAACCATGTAGCGATGGACGTGCTCGTCCGTGGTGTCCGGAAGCCTCGGCACCGTCACTGGCCCACGCGACCGCCACCAAACAAGGATCGGGTCAACAATGGGCTGCCTCCTCACCAACCTATGTCCCCCGGAAGGTAGCACCTCCCAATACCAGTCGGCGGAGCCCAGTCCCGAACATGGCCCTGATCTAGCAAGCCTCCACTGCCGAGTCGACGACGACGAGGATGCGGGATAGGCATCGCCGACGTCGATGCGGGAACTACTTCTATATATAGTTAAATAAAGTAGTTTTATTAATTAAATCAACTAGCTAGTTCAACTACTAAACACTTACTATAAATAAATAAAGTAGTACTTACTAAAAACAAACTACTTCTATATACAGTAAAACAAAGTAGTTTATATAATCAACTAGCTAGTTTAACTATATATGAAGCACTTACTATAAATAAAATAAGCTAGTACTTATTAAAAATAAACTAGTATTTTTCTAACTAATTATATTAAACACTTTCACTTCTTATTTTTTCATTTTTCTAAATATGTACTATGAACAAAAAAATCATTAAAATTCTATAAACAAAATTACAACAGAAAAAAATCATAAAGATTCTATGAACAGAAAAAAATCATAAAAATTTGACATATTCGATCTTTGCATATATATGATAAAAAATCGATGAACTACACATCTAAATTACTACACATCCAACAAAAAATCTATGAACTACAAAAAAATCTAAAAAATCTAACAAAATCTAACAAAAATCATAAAAAATCTAACAAAATCTAACAAAAAAATCTACTAACAGAAAAAAAAAATCTAACGTAATATGAACAAATTAATTACATATCTTAATTACACCACATCTAATCTAAATTACACCACATCTAATCTAACAAATAAATCTATGAAGTAACAAAAAAATCTAACATAATATGAACAAATTAATTACACAATCTAAATTACACAATATGACCTACATATCTAAATTACAACAAATCTTATCTAACAAATAAATCTATGAACTAACAAAAAAATATAAAAAAAATCTAACAAAAATAAAAGAAAGTTGCTCATGGCCGGCGACGGCGACGGCGAGGTGCAGCAGGGCGGGCGGCGACATCGGGGCTGGGCGGCGACGGCGTCGGGGCGGCAGGGTGGGCGGGGCGGCGACAACGCGCGTTGGGGCGGCAGGGGACGGCGTCGGGGCGGGGCGGCGACGGTGTCGGGGCGGGGCCATCGCGAGGCGGGGCGGCAACGACGTCGGGGCGGGGCGGCGACGGTGTCAGGGCGGGGCGGCGACGGCGAGGTGGCGGCAGGGGACAGCGCGCGGCATCGGGAGAGATCGAACTCGGGGCGGGGCGGCAGTGCTACTTATATAGCAAAGGCTTTGCTCCCGGTTCGTACGGCAAACCGGTACCATTGTACGCCTTTTGTCCCGATTGGAGCCACCAACCGGGACCAAAGGGCTCTTTTCGGCACCGCAAAGGGCGGGAAACGAGGACCTTTAATCTCGGTTGGTGGCACCAACCGGGACAAAAGGAGGGCATTGGTACCGGTTGGTGGCACCAACCGGTACCAAAGAGGGGTATTCGTACGGTTGGCTCCACCAACTGGTACTAGTGGTACCGGTCTAATTTTTTATTTTCTGCAACTGTTTTTTAGTGGATTATTTCTGCAACTATTTTTTTAGTCCCACCTCGCCCAGCGAGAGGCACTCGTAGCTGTTTATAAGCCCTGAGTGCAGAGACGATGAAGAAGAGGCTCAATGCTCACCTGCACGTTGGTTAGCTTCAAGCCTTGAGGAATAGGGGTAGACTGCACAGAGCTATGTGCAGTGCAGTTGACACTATTCCGAAAGGCTTGAAGCAAATTAACGAGCATTGCGCCTCTTTTTTATTTTTAATGACTTATTTTTAATAGTTGTGATTAACTTAACTAAAAAATGAGCATAGATGCTTATTTTTAATGACTTATTACAACTCAGAAATAAGAAGAAAAAATAAATATAGCAGAAAATAGAAAAAACTACTCAAAAATAAATAGAAGCAAAAATAGTTGTGATTAACTTTACTTAAAAAATGAGCATAGATGCTTATTTTTAATGACTTATTACAATTCAGAAATAAATAGAAAAAAATAGTTGTGATTAACTTAACTAAAAAATGAGCATAGATGCTTATTTTTAATGACTTATTACAACTTAGAAATAAGAAGAAAAAATAAATATAGCAGAAAAGAAAAAACTATATAAAAAACTACTCAGAAATAAATACAATCAAAAATAGTTGTGATTAACTTAACTAAAAAATGAGCATAGATGCTTATTTTTAATGACTTATTACAACTCAGAAATAAGAAGAAAAAAATAAATATAGCAGAAAAGAAAAAAAACTATATAAAAAACTACTCAGAAATAAATAGAAGCAAAAATAGTTGTGATTAACTTTACTAAAAAACTGAGCATAGATGCTTATTTTTAATGACTTATTACAATTCAGATATAAATAGAAAAAAAATAGTTGTGATTAACTTAACTAAAAAATGAGCATAGATGCTTATTTTTAATGACTTATTACAACTCAGAAATAAAAAGAAAAAAAATAAATATAGCAGAAAAGAAAAAAAACTATATAAAAAACTGCTCAGAAATGAGCATAGATGCGCTTATAGAGAAAATTCAACCTAAATTCATAATGAATTTCTACTAATTTCAGAGAAATTCATATGAATTTAGATTAAATTTCCTGTATAAGGGCATCTATTTTCATTTTGAGATGAGCTCAACAAAGGGAGAGAAGGAGGGGCTTATAAACCGGTCTGATTCCCCTTCGGTTGGCGAGGTGGGACTAAACTCTGACCGCAACGAGGGCCAACCCTTTAGTCCCGGTTGGTGGCTTGAACCGGGACTAAAGGTCAGCCTTTGGTCCCGGTTCAAGCCACCAACCGGGACCAATGGTGGTGGGCTAGGAGCGAGGCGCGTTGGTCCCGGTTCATCCAACCAACCGGGACCAAAAGGTCCAGACGAACCGGGACCAATGGCCCACGTGGCCCGGCAGGCCCCCGGGGCTCACGAACCGGGTCCAATGCCCCCATTGGTCCCGGTTCTTGTTTGAACCGGGACTAATGGGCTGACCTGGCCTGGACCATTGCCCCCTTTTCTACTAGTGCCCTCCAACTAATCCTAACGGTGAAAACCATGGAGAAACCTCGACGTCCACGAGGCAAGCCTGATTAGATATTAACGAGGTAGACTAGAGTCGCTCGAGTAGTACCGAGTCTTAGTATGTCCTCGTCTTGTAACTGTGTGATCCTGTACCGCCATTATTAAATATTATTTGATTGTGCGTCCCTGTTTTTAATAGTAGCCCTGCATGAGTATATTAGTGTACAGTTGCATTTTTAATCCCAAGCGTAGCTACCAAAGACCAACCTCGACGACGCAAGTTTGTGCTCTGAATAAACCTTTTGGTTTCATCTAACTGGAATGGTATTTTCAAAAAAAAAACTCTTAACAAATCTCGAGGATGAGATTTTTTTAAGGGGGGAAGTCTTGTGACACCCCAAAAAATTTAATCTTGTTTTATTAACTAAAATTTTGCCAGGAAACTTAAACTTTTATTTTCTGGATTTCCTTTTGATTTCAGAACCATTCTTTGCTTTATTATTATGGAGTTTTTACCCCAAGTGAAAACTTTTCAATCATGGTTGGACTTATTTGCCCTCTCAAGAAAAACATTTCTTTTATCAGTGGGATTATTTGAATAATTATTTTTCCCTGAGCCTTTTTTCATTAAAAATGATTTTTATAAGTTTCACGGCCTCATTTGCACTACAACCCTTTGATAAATTTATTTAAAAATCCCAAAAAAATTTGGAGATATCATGTGATGTTTTTAGATCACTTTTATGCAAAAATATATTTCATTCTTTGGATATTTTGAGCCCTACATCAAGTTTTAAAATCTGGTCGAGTGGGCAATTTTGCACTACAACCTATTTAAATATTTCTTTAAAAATTGCTTAAAAATTTGGAGATGTCAGTAGGTGCTTGTAATTCATTTTTATGCAAAAACCCATGATTTTTCTTTGTAAAAATTGAGTGAAACAACCTCCTTTTCATTCTGGCCCAGTTGGGTGTTTTCTACTGCATCCCTAATCATTTGTGCTCTAGTGACCATGAGCTTTCTCCTGCTTGTAGTACACCTTACAAAACCCTTTAGTCCAAGATAGTAGACCCATGGGAGGATTTTAAGTGCATGCAATCATGCCTTTTTCCTTCATTCCAGAACTGAAGATTTGCAAAACTTGCACTAGCAAGTTTCTCCTTTTGCCCAAATGACCTTACCACTCTCTTTTGCATCTAAAGAGACCCCAACCTGGAGATTCTGGCCACCCCAAGAAATGCCTTAGTGCCCTTGGCATTTTGTCAAACACCTTATGGGCATGATCAGTTTTGACATGAAGTTTAGTTTGCAATATGAACTTGATCCACTGACCCAGCAACCTTGTCCACTAAGCTCCTAGCTACTCCTAACCTAGGTCTGCTATTTTCCAGCCTCACCCAAGCTCTGTGGCATGCACTGGCATTTCGCCGAGCACCTGGTGAGCGTGCTCTGGGCGCGCCCAGAGCGTGCGTTTTGCACGTGCCGCGCCCGAGCCACCGCGCCCCTGGCATGTTCCCCGAGCTTATCCAAACCCTCTGCCGCTCGCAGCGTAGGGCCAAGCCTCAACCCGTACCCCCTCACGAGCACCACAGCCCCTCGCCACGTCTCCGGCAAGCCAGAAGCTAGCCGCCACTACCTCTCGACAGCCTCTGCACTGGTCGGCGCCGCCCGAGCCACTCCCGTGCGCCAGCTCGCCCCTGAAGCAGTCCCCGCTCATCCGCTAGCTCCCACCGCCATCCCCAGCCCTGACACGGTGCCCTGCAAGCTACACAACAGCGGTCGCCGGCATCCTTATCCACCGCCGCAGAACCGACCTCCTCGCGCTATAAAAGGAGGCCCCCGAGCTCATCCGAGCACTCAGACGACCTCAGGCCACCCCCATGGCACCCCCACAATCAGCAATCATCGGGGGGGAGCCGCCACGTCCCAGCCCCGTTCACCGCGACCAGAGCCCCTCCCGTCCGTCCAACGCCACCACCAGACTCAACATGATCTTGCGGAGCCGCCCAGACCTTCAGCCTCGACGGAGAGCCACCGTAGCGCGGAACCCCAATTCCACCCGAAGCCTTCTCCGCCGCGGAGCTCGTCGCCTGCGACTCCGTCCATGTCGGCGACCATGGCGGGTACCCACGGGTTCGCCTCGACCTCCTGAGCACACCCATATCCTCAGATCCCCGAGGGAGGCCTTCGTTCGCCTGCGAGCCTCGCCGGAGCTCCGCGCGCGTGGACTGGTCAAACCTGACCAGTGGGCCAGGAGGGCCCACTGTCAGTGACCCAGTGCCGGTCCACGCAGGCGTAAGTGGAAGCGTATTTACAGAGTACATGTTTGACGTGTACACGCTCGAAACGTTTTCTTTTTTTTTCTGTTTTATTTAAAAAAACACAAATTTGACTAAACTTTGTCTGACTATATCTTTTTAAATAAAACTCCAAATGAGTTGATTCTTTTTCTAACCTCTCTCAAATTTAATCTAGTTTATTTTAAGATTTATTTGAAAAAAATTCAGACAACTTTTTTGCACTGTTTTGAATCGATGTGTTAATTTGAATAATTTCAAAATAAGGTCTTTTAAGAAGAAGGCAATTTTCATATATGCACCCCTCTTGCATACCCTTGAAGGCAGACATTCTGAACTCGGGCATATTTTTGTGTGTGTTGTCTGACGCGGTTACAATACCACCTCGACACGGAGTGTCCGTTATTTTATGTGATGATATGTTCAAACTCATGAGTGCATATTAATGATCTCATGCATATTGGAGATTTCCTTGCTGTTGGAAATGGTCATGCTTGTGACAGTAATCATCCTCGTATGCTTTTCGTGCCTGCCGGAAGGAAGCCGGGAAAGTCTCTATCTTGGGTAGACCTGAGCTTGTCCCTAGTTCCTCGTTGAGACGAGTGTGTTCGGTATGGCATGATGGGGTATAATGAGTGGTGATTCTGTCTGTTGGGTGAAATATATTCGTTATGCTAATCATGCAGGGAATACTTAAACCTCCTGAGTCGACCATAGATCAAGTCTTGTTCCGGTAACCCCCACACTTGTTTCGTACTACCACTTTTCCCTGCCACAGGCAGGGTACGGTTCAGTAAGTTGTCAACCCCTTTCTAGCACACACCGTACAGAGGGGCCGGGATGAAGGTACCATGGCCATGGATTAAAGCCAGTCATCCGGTCAGGGGGCATGGGTGTTTCCGGTTGGGACCGAGAGGGGAGGCCACCACTTAGAGCGCGCTATATAAATTTGATCCCATGCTACGCGAGGTTGTAGCCTCCCCACTTAGAGTTTTTCTTGACAGGTGTCGTGGGTGATTCCAGACACCTGTAAGTTAAGCTGGTGTGTGCAAGTCAGGTGTGTTTTCAATTAAAAGACCGTAGATGGAATTAGTCCCGATGGACTAAAGGAATCCGTTACTCGTGGGTAAAGAGTAAACCCTCTGCAGAGATTTAACATCTATTCGAATAGCCGTGTCCATGGTTAAGAACTACAGTCTGGGTTGGGTCAAGTGTCGGGCATAGTGTCGGGCTTCGGAGGAGAAAACTGCTAAACCAGAACATGGATCGTGACTTGTGACTTATGATGATTATGATTATTATTATTATGGACTAACCCCTTTATATTATTTGCAGTATTGAGTATCCCTGGGACGGTTTTACCTCCTGGATATTCACTATGATTGTTTTCTTATAAGCCCTTTATGTGGTGTCGCTCAGACGCCCGACTGTGGCATGCTGTTATTTATTTACTTTATAAGCCCTTTATGTGGTGTCACTCAGACGCACGACTGTGGCATGCTGTTATTTATTTACTTTATAAGCCCTTTATGTGGTGTCGCTCAGACGCCCGACTGTGGCATGATGTTATTTATTTACTTTATAAGCCCTTTATGTGGTGTCGCTCAGACGCCCGACTGAGGCACGCTCGTTATTTACTATCCTTTCGAGGCGTCGCTTCAGACACCCGACCGGTGCATTTTATTACTACTTTGCTATTACATATTAATGTTTCATATAAATAACCTGCTTGCATGCATCGGGGATTCCATTTTATGACTGATGTTGTGATCATAGGATATTTTAGAGCATGATTTGTTATATTATACCAGTGTTCATAATGTTTGCGAGTACATTCGAAGTACTCACTAGCTTGGCCCTGGCTATTGTCTTGGCCAGATTTCTTGCATAGAGAGGAGCTTTGCGATGACAGCCCCGGAACCTAAGCAACGATGATAGCAGCCTCGCGAAGATAGGAGTTAACCTGGTCAGCTGTTCCTGTGTGAAATGGAGTCCCATAACGCTGATGATCCACAAACCGCTTCCGCCATCAACCACTAGCAACCTTATGTTGTACTCATAGGCCAGAATGGTCTTGTACTACATATTATGTATTTTTGCTTGGAGTTTCTGTAACAAGTTGGTGCCTCATCAGCTAACAGTAATCCTGGGGCTAGTGAGCACAAAGGCCATTTTCTGGGAAATTAATACCCGGAAAACTGGTCGTGACAAAAAAATGTTACCGGGCTTTCAAGATCTAGAGGCAAAAAAATTCAAAAAAATTCAAACTTACTAGTGGCGCACCGTTTGCTAGGTGCGCCACTAGTAACAGAAAAAAAATTGTTTCGAATTTTTTTCGGGATTTTTTTTAAATATGATACGTAATATGAACGGAAGTTTGAAATAATTGTTCAAAATTTCGTCACACTCATGAACATGAACAAAGTCCTAAACATCAACAAGGTTTAATAGGATTGATATGCTAGATATATTAACAAGTGCCTGTGAAGTGAGCTGGTGCTGGGGTTGGATAGAACTCTGAAGTTAAGCGTGCTTGGGCTGGAGTAGTGTGAGGATGGGTGACCTTTCAGGAAGTTTGACCACGGAGGTAAATTTGAATAAAAGTAAAACAACATATATCTGAAAAACGCAAGTAAAATAGTGAGGGGAGGGAGAGAGAGAGCTACCCTCTCTAATTCCATTGATAGAAAAGGTATCTATACATAGGGAGAAGTAGCCTCCAAGAGATGGCAGTTACAAATGTTAAAGGAAAAGGGGCATCACTAATTTGGATTGGTCACAAGAATGATGATTCGTTAATTAATACATTTTAGTTCTTAATATAATTGACACATCCTAATTTGTTCCTAACATTTTCTTTGTTCAATCAGTTTTGCTCATTGAGATTCTTTTATTAGCTGGGTGTGGTAACGGCCTTTTTCTTTCTTTGCTAGAAGAACCAACATGCAAGGGACCAGCAAGCGAACTTCGTATGTACACAAGAAAACTGGACACGCAAGGGACTGAGCTTCCCACCAACACGCCTCACCCACTGTCACCCAGGGCCCATGCACTTTTCACACCCTAGATTCACTAGCAGACCTTATTTCAAGGGAGCTTAGTAACTATATAGATAGAAGTTTTTCTTTTATCTATCTTTTTCATGTGAAAATTTCTGCTCAAATGTGCAATCTCTTAATTTCGTTTCCTTGCTCTGCTACAAAGCGTCTGTACATATCTTATCCTGAAGTCCACTTAATTGCTTTTAATACGACATAACTTATCGAATCTTTATTTTCATGCTATTTTTGTATTACAATAATGAGCATTAATATCAAACCTACTATAAAAATGGATGCCATATCATTTTCTCTTCCTCAAGGCTCACAAGCAGTCACTTTCCAACCAACGCCACATACAAGTTTGGATGAAGATTGCAGCTTTGACGCTACTCCTGACACTCACCTTTCTCGTGCTAGCATCAAGTACGTTTAATCGGTTCCTCCAAGAGTGTTGCATCAACCCAATCAACAAAACTGTTATTTTCATGATTTGGATTTGTTCTTGTTGGTAATATTTTGCATATGCGAATACAAACTGAAGGTGTACGTTTAAATACATGAAGAAGTTTGGTGGTTGTCAGGAAGATTGCCACTGAATCCTTACGTGCCCTGAGAACAAGGAATGCAATTTGGAGACTCATATTGTTGGCAAATTGTGCAGGTGTACAATGTGCATAGACTACTCCAAGGCTCCAATAAAAGGAACTGTGATGTTAACTAGCTAAGAAAATATCAGTGCAGGTTTGCTAAAAATAATAACAATGCCATATCGTGGGGTGTATTAACATGACTATTCACAATAAATCTTTATAGAACATAATTCAACGTTACACCTTGAGTTTTGTACATGGTGTTATTAAGTGATATATATATGAGGCGTTAAAAATACCATCTTCCTTTTTGAATATATTACCAATCCGATCTTAACGGGGGGAACCCCGTTAAAAATACATCCGATCTTAATGGGGGGAACCCCGTTAATTTTTTTCAAAATCCTCAAAAACCTAACCGAAAAAAAGTTACAGGGCTTTCAAGATCTAGAGGAAAATAAATTCAAAAAAATTCAAACTTACTAGTGGTGCACCGTTTGCTAGGTGCGCCACTAGTAACAGAGAAAAATATTAGTTTTGAATTTTTTTCGGGAATTATTTTTTCAAAATATGATACGTAATATGAGCGGAAGTTTGAAATAAATTTTCAAAATTTCCTCACACTCATGAACATGAACAAAGTCCTAAACATCAACAAGGTTTAATAGGATTGATATGCTAGATATATCAACAAGTGCCTGTGAAGTGAGCTGGTGCTGGGGTTGGATAGAACTCTGAAGTTAAGCGTGCTTGGGCTGGAGTAGTGTGAGGATGGGTGACCTTTTGGGAAGTTTGACCACGGAGGTAAATTTGAATAAAAGTAAAACAACATATATCTGAAAAACGCAAGTAAAATAGTGAGGGGAGGGAGAGAGAGAGCTACCATCTCTAATTCCATTGATAGAAAAGGTATCTATACATAGGGAGAAGTAGCCTCCAAGAGATGGCAGTTACAAATGTTAAAAGAAAAGGGGCATCACTAATTTGGATTGGTCACAAGAATGATGATTCGTAATTAATACATTTTAGTTCTTAATATAATTGACACGGAGGTAAATTTGAATAAAAGTAAAACAACATATATCTGAAAAACGCAAGTAAAATAGTGAGGGGAGGGAGAGAGAGAGCTACCCTCTCTAATTCCATTGATAGAAAAGGTATCTATACATAGGGAGAAGTAGCCTCCAAGAGATGGCAGTTACAAATGTTAAAAGAAAAGGGGCATCACTAATTTGGATTGGTCACAAGAATGATGATTCGTTAATTAATACATTTTAGTTCTTAATATAATTGACACATCCTAATTTGTTCCTAACATTTTCTTTGTTCAATCAGTTTTGCTCATTGAGATTCTTTTATTGGCTGGGTGTGGTAACGGCCTTTTTCTTTCTTTGCTAGAAGAACCAACATGCAAGGGACCAGCAAGCGAACTTCGCATGTACACAAGAAAACTGGACACGCAAGGGACCGAGCTTCCCACCAACACGCCTCACCCACTGTCACCCAGGGCCCATGCACTTTTCACACCCTAGATTCACTAGCAGACCTTATTTCAAGGGAGCTTAGTAACTATATAGATAGAAGTTTTTCTTTTATCTATCTTTTTCATGTGAAAATTTCTGCTCAAATGTGCAATCTCTTAATTTCGTTTCCTTGCTCTGCTACAAAGCGTCTGTACATATCTTATCCTGAAGTCCACTTAATTGCTTTTAATACGACATAACTTATCCAATCTTTATTTTCATGCTATTTTTGTATTACAATAAGGAGCATTAATATCAAACCTACTATAAAAATGGATGCCATATCATTTTCTCTTCCTCAAGGCTCACAAGCAGTCACTTTCCTACCAACGCCACATACAAGTTTGGATGAAGATTGCAGCTTTGACGCTACTCCTGACACTCACCTTTCTCGTGCTAGCATCAAGTACGTTTAATCGGTTCCTCCAAGAGTGTTGCATCAGCCCAATCAACAAAACTGTTATTTTCATGATTTGGATTTCTTCTTGTTGGTAATATTTTGCAGATGCGAATACAAACTGAAGGTGTACGTTTAAATACATGAAGAAGTTTGGTGGTTGTCAGGAAGATTGCCACTGAATCCTTACGTGCCCTGAGAACAAGGAATGCAATTTGGAGACTCATATTGTTGGCAAATTGTGCAGGTGTACAATGTGCATAGACTACTCCAAGGCTCCAATAAAAGGAACTGTGATGTTAACTAGCTAAGCAAATACCAGTGCAGGTTTGCTAAAAATAATAACAATGCCATATCGTGGGGTGTATTAACATGACTATTCACAATAAATCTTTATAGAACATAATTCAACGTTACACCTTGAGTTTTGTACATGGTGTTATTAAGTGATATATATATGAGGCGTTAAAAATACCATCTTCCTTTTTGAATATATTACCAATCCGATCTTAACGGGGGGAACCCCGTTAAAAATACATCCGATCTTAATGGGGGGAACCCCGTTAATTTTTTTCAAAATCCTCAAAAACCTAACCGAAAAAAAGTTACAGGGCTTTCAAGATCTAGAGGCAAATAAATTCAAAAAATTTCAAACTTACTAGTGGTGCACCGTTTGCTAGGTGCGCCACTAGTAACAGAGAAAAATATTAGTTTTGAATTTTTTCGGGAATTATTTTTTCAGAATATGATACGTAATATGAGCGGAAGTTTGAAATAAATTTTCAAAATTTCCTCACACTCATGAACATGAACAAAGTCCTAAACATCAACAAGGTTTAATAGGATTGATATGCTAGATATATCAACAAGTGCCTGTGAAGTGAGCTGGTGCTGGGGTTGGATAGAACTCTGAAGTTAAGCGTGCTTGGGCTGGAGTAGTGTGAGGATGGGTGACCTTTCGGGAAGTTTGACCACGGAGGTAAATTTGAATAAAAGTAAAACAACATATATCTGAAAAACGCAAGTAAAATAGCAAGGGGAGGGAGAGAGAGAGCTACCCTCTCTAATTCCATTGATAGAAAAGGTATCTATACATAGGGAGAAGTAGCCTCCAAGAGATGGCAGTTACAAATGTTAAAAGAAAAGGGGCATCACTAATTTGGATTGGTCACAAGAATGATGATTCGTTAATTAATACATTTTAGTTCTTAATATAATTGACACATCCTAATTTGTTCCTAACATTTTCTTTGTTCAATCAGTTTTGCTCATTGAGATTCTTTTATTGGCTGGGTGTGGTAACGGCCTTTTTCTTTCTTTGCTAGAAGAACCAACATGCAAGGGACCAGCAAGCGAACTTCGCATGTACACAAGAAAACTGGACACGCAAGGGACCGAGCTTCCCACCAACACGCCTCACCCACTGTCACCCAGGGCCCATGCACTTTTCACACCCTAGATTCACTAGCAGACCTTATTTCAAGGGAGCTTAGTAACTATATAGATAGAAGTTTTTCTTTTATCTATCTTTTTCATGTGAAAATTTCTGCTCAAATGTGCAATCTCTTAATTTCGTTTCCTTGCTCTGCTACAAAGCGTCTGTACATATCTTATCCTGAAGTCCACTTAATTGCTTTTAATACGACATAACTTATCCAATCTTTATTTTCATGCTATTTTTGTATTACAATAATGAGCATTAATATCAAACCTACTAAAAAATGGATGCCATATCATTTTCTCATCCTCAAGGCTCACAAGCAGTCACTTTCCTACCAACGCCACATACAAGTTTGGATGAAGATTGCAGCTTTGACGCTACTCCTGACACTCACCTTTCTCGTGCTAGCATCAAGTACGTTTAATCGGTTCCTCCAAGAGTGTTGCATCAACCCAATCAACAAAACTGTTATTTTCATGATTTGGATTTCTTCTTGTTGGTAATATTTTGCAGATGTGAATACAAACTGAAGGTGTACGTTTAAATACATGAAGAAGTTTGGTGGTTGTCAGGAAGATTGCCACTGAATCCTTACGTGCCCTGAGAACAAGGAATGCAATTTGGAGACTCATATTGTTGGCAAATTGTGCAGGTGTACAATGTGCATAGACTACTCCAAGGCTCCAATAAAAGTAACTGTGATGTTAACTAGCTAAGCAAATATCAATGCAGGTTTGCTAAAAATAATAACAATGCCATATCGTGGGGTGTATTAACATGACTATTCACAATAAATCTTTATAGAACATAATTCAACGTTACACCTTGAGTTTTGTACATGGTGTTATTAAGTGATATATATATGAGGCGTTAAAAATACCATCTTCCTTTTTGAATATATTACCAATCCGATCTTAACGGGGGGAACCCCGTTAAAAATACATCCGTTCTTAATGGGGGGAACCCCGTTAATTTTTTTCAAAATCCTCAAAAACCTAACCGAAAAAAGTTACAGGGCTTTCAAGATCTAGAGGCAAATAAATTCAAAAAATTTCAAACTTACTAGTGGTGCACCGTTTGCTAGGTGCGCCACTAGTAACAGAGAAAAATATTAGTTTTGAATTTTTTTCGGGAATTATTTTTTCAAAATATGATACGTAATATGAGCGGAAGTTTGAAATAAATTTTCAAAATTTCCTCACACTCATGAACATGAACAAAGTCCTAAACATCAACAAGGTTTAATACGACTGATATGCTAGATATATCAACAAGTGCCTGTGATGTGAGCTGGTGCTGGGGTTGGATTGAACTCTGAAGTTAAGCGTGCTTGGGCTGGAGTAGTGTGAGGATGGGTGACCTTTCAGGAAGTTTGACCATGGAGGTAAATTTGAATAAAAGTAAAAGAACATATATCTGAAAAATGCAAGTAAGATAGTGAGGGGAGGGAGAGAGAGAGAGCTACCCTCTCTAATTCCATTGATAGAAAAGGTATCTATACATCGGGAGAATCTGCCTCCAAAAGATGGCAGTTATAAATGTTAAAAGAAAAAGGGACATCACTACTTTGGATTGGTCACAAGAATGATGATTCGTTAATTAATATATTTTAGTTATTAATATTAATAGACACATCCTAATTTATTCCTAACATTTTCTTTGTTTAATAAGTTTTGCTCATTGAGATTCTTTTATTAGCTAGGTGTGGTAACGGCTTTTTTCTTTCTTTGCTAGATGAACCAACATGCAAGGGACCAGCAAGCGAACTGCGCATGTACACAAGAAAACTGGACACGCAAAGGACCAAGCTGCCCACCAACACGCCTCACCCACTCTCACCCATGGCCCATGCACTTTTCACACCCTGGATTCACTAGGAGACCTTATTTCAAGGGAGCTTAGTAATTGTATAGATAGATGTTTTTCTTTTGTCTATCTTTTTCATGTGAAAACGTCCGCTCAAATGTGCAATCTCTTAATTTCGCTTCCTTGCTCTGCTACAAAGCGTCTGTACATATCTTATCCTGAAGTCCAGTTAATTGCTTTTAATACGACATACCTTATCCAATCTTTCTTTTAATGCTATTTTTGTATTACAATAATGAGCATTAATATAAAACCTACTATCAAAATGGTTGCCATATCATTTTCTCTTCCTCAAGGCTCACAAGCAGTCACTTTCCTACCAACGCCACATACAAGTTAGGATGAAGATTGCAGCTTTGGCGCTACTCCTGACACTCGCCTTTCTCGTGCTAGCATCAAGTACGTTTAATCGGTTCCACCAAGTGTGTTGCATCAACCCAATCAACAAAACTGTTCTTTTCATGATTTGGATTTCTTCTTGTTGGTAATATTTTGCACATGCGGATACAAACCAAAGGTGTACGTTTAAATACCTAAAGAAGTTTGGTGGTTGTCAGGAAGATTGCCACTGAATCCTTACGTGCCCTGAGAACAAGGAATGCAATTTGGAGGCTCATATTGTTGGCAAATTGTGCAGGTGTACAATGTGCATAGACTACTCCAGGGCTCCAATAAAGGAGACTGTGATGTTAACTAGCTAAGCAAATATCAGTGCAGGTTTGCTAAAAATAATAACAATGACATATCATGGGGTGTATTATCATGACTGAGGGAGTCCCGGATTAGGGGGTGTCCGGATGGACGGACTATGACCTTTGGCCGAACTCCAGGACTATGAAGATACAAGATTGAAGACTTCGTCCCGTGTCCGGATAGGACTTTCCTTGGTGTGGAAGGCAAGGTTGGCAATACGATATGTAGATCTCCTGCCATTGTAACCGACTCTGTGTAACCCTAGCCCTCTTCGGTGTCTATATAAACCGGAGAGGTTTAGTCGGTAGGACGAACAACAATCATACCATAGGCTAGCTTCTAGGGTTTAGCCTCTCTGATCTCGTGGTAGATCAACTCTTGTACTACCCATATCATTAATATTAATCAAGCAGGAGTAGGGTTTTACCTCCATCGAGAGGGCCCGAACCTGGGTAAAAACATCGTGTCCCTTGTCCCCTGTTACCATCCGCCTAGACGCACTATTCGGGACCCCCTACCCGAGATCCACCAGTTTTGAAACCGACATTGGTGCTTTCATTGAGAGTTCCTCTGTGTCGACACCTTTAGGCCCGATGGCTTCTACGATCATCAACAACGATGCGGTCTAGGGTGAGACCTTTCTCCCTGGACATATCTTCGTATTCGGCGGCTTTGCACTGCGGGCCAATTCGCTTGGCCATCTGGAGCAGATCGAAAGCTACGCCCCTGGCCATCAGGTCAGATTTGGAAGTTTGAACTACACGGCTGACATCCGCGGAGACTTGATCTTCGACGGATTCGAGCCACAGCCGAGCATGCCGCACTATCACGATGGGCATGATATAGCTCTACCGCCGGACAGTGCCCAGAAGGCCGCTCAGGTGTCCGCTCCGACCCTTAGCTTGGAGCCGACTGCGCCAATCGGGGATGGATGGTTGGACACCGCCTCGGGGGCTGCAATCTCTATGACGGTCGAGCCGAATACCTGCCTTGTCCTTCGTGAAGCTCGTGACTCCAAGGTGTCGGACTCCTTTCCGGACTCCGAATCTTCCGCACCCCTTCCGATTGAACCCAGTTGGGCTCCGATCATGGAGTTCACCGCCGCGGATATCTTTCAGCACTCTCCCTTTGGCGACATACTGAATTCACTAAAGTCTCTCTCTTTATCAGGAGAGCCCTGGCCGGACTATGGTCAGCAAGGTTGGTATGCGGACGACGAAGAAATTCGAAACCCACCCACCACCCACTTCGTAGCCACTGTCGATGATTTAACCGACATGCTCGACTTCGACTCCGAAGACATCGACAGTATGGACGCCGATGAAGCAGACGACCAAGAACCAGCGCCTATAGGGCACTGGAAAGCCACCTCGTCATATGACATATACATGGTGGACACCCCAAAGGAAGGGAATGGCGATGGAACAATGAGGATGACCCCTCCAAGAAACAGCCTAAGCGCCGGCGTCAGCGGCACCGCTCTAAATCCCGCCAAAGCAAAAATGGCGAGTCCGGCACCGGAGACAATAACACCCTGGACAGTGCCAAAGACAACCCCCTCCAGCAGGATTCAACGCAGGAGGATGGAGAAGCCAGCCCTCATGAGAGAGCGGCAGACAGAGAGGTCGAGGACGGAAATTATATGCCTCCCTCTGAAGACGAGGCAAGCCTCGACGACGACGAATTTGTCGTGCCTGAGGATCCCGTCGAACAAGAGCGTTTCAAACGCAGGCTTATGGCCAAGGCAAGCAGCCTCAAGAAAAAACAGCAGCAACTTAGAGCTGACCAAGATTTTCTAGCCGACAGATGGACTGAAGTCCTGGCGTCCGAAGAGTACAAACTCGAACGCCCCTCCAACAGCTACCCAAAGCACAGGCTGCTACAACAACTAGAGGAGGAAGCAACTAAACCTACATCACCAGCGTATGATGCAGCCGATCGACCACCTCGTGGTCGTGACAGAGAGGCCTCTCGGCCATCCATTCAAGCCGCACCCCGGCGCCGCTCAAAAAATACCAAGGCACGGGGAAACGCGTCAGACCTGTGAGACATAATAGAAGACAAGGCCCGGCAAACAAGATCGATCTACGGATCGCGTGGGCGCCCCACGACACGTGACGATAACTGTCACGCCGGATATGGCAAATACGGCCAGGCCGAACACGGCAGGCAAAGCTCGTATGAGCTACGTCGCAATATAGCCCAGTACAGAGGCGCCGCACACCCACTATGCTTCACAGACGAAGTAATGGATCATCAAATCCCCAAAGGGTTTAAACCTGTAAACATCGAATCATACGATGGTACAACAGATCCTGCGATGTGGATCGCTCAAGCTTAAAGGACCAGCTCGGCATTGGCTTAACAGCTTGCCAGCAGAGTCAATTGGTTGCTGGGAGGACCTGGAATCTGCATTCCTTGACAACTTCCAGGGAACTTATGTTCAACCACTAGACGCCGATGACCTAAGCCACATAATTCAGCAGCCAGAGGAATCGGCCAGACAATTCTGGACACGGTTCCTAACCAAGAAAAATCAAATAGTCGACTGTCCGGACGCAGAGGCCCTTGCAGCCTTCAAACATAACATCCGTAACGATGGCTTGCCCGGCACCTTGGACATGAAAAGCCGAATCCATGGCAGCCCTCACGACACTCATGACCCGCTTTTGCGCGGGAGAAGACAGCTGGCTAGCTCGTAGCAATAATATGACCAAGAGCCCTGGTAATTCAGATACCAAGGACAACAACGGCAGGTCGCGTCGCAACAAGCACAAGCGCCGCATTAACGGCGACAATACCGAGGATAAGACAGTTAATGCCGGATTCAGAGGCTCTAAACCCGGCCAGCGAAAAAGCCGTTCAAAAGAACTACTCTGGGCCCGTCGAGTTTAGACCGGATACTCGATCGCTCGTGCCAGATACACAGGACCCCCGAACAACCAGCTAATCACACCAACAAGGGTTGTTGGGTGTTCAAACAGGCAGGCAAGTTAAGTGCCAAAAACAGAGACAAGGGGCTGCATAGCGATGAGGAGGAGGAGCCCCGGTCATCGAACAACGGAGGACAAAAGGGTTTTCCCCCATAAGTGCGGACGGTAAACATGATATACGCAACCCACATCCCCAAAAGTGAGCGGAAGCGTGCACTCAGGGACGTATATGCGTTGGAGCCAGTCGCCCCAAAGTTCAACCCATGGTCTTCCTGCCCGATCACTTTTGATCGTAGGGACCACCCCACTAGCATCCGTCATGGCGGATTTGCCGCATTGGTTCTAGACCCAATCATTGACGGATTTCACCTCACTAGAGTCCTCATGGACGGCGGCAGCAGCCTGAACCTGCTTTACCAGGATACAGTGCAAAAAATGGGCATAGATCCCTCAAGGATTAAGCACGCAAAGACGACCTTTAAAGGCATCATACCAGGTGTAGAAGCCAGCTGTACGGGCTCAGTTACACTTGAAGTGGTCTTCAGATCCCCGGATAATTTCTGAAGCGAGTAGTTAATCTTCGACATAGTCCCGTTCCGCAGTGGCTATCACGCCCTGCTCGGGCGAACCGCATTTGCAAAGTTCAATGCGGTGCCGCACTACGCATACCTCAAGCTCAAGATGCCAGGCCCTCAAGGAGTCATTACGGTCAATGGAAACACCAAACGCTCTCTCTGAACAGAGGAGCACACGGCGGCCCTGGCGGCGGAAATACAAAGTGGCCTCTCAAGGCAATTCTCCAGTCCGGCTGTTAGACGTCCGGACAACATCAAGTGCGCACGAAGTAACCTACAACAAGACCGTCTGGCACGTTCCGAGCAAGCATAGCAGTGCGGCCCCAACCCCAGCCCTCGCGAGATTGCGATACCAGTACCACACGTACATAATTACGCTTTGGAAATACCATGGGCATAAGGGAATTGGCACAATTACGGCACGTCCAGAATGCGGCTCAACCGCACTAGGGGCTCCCGATTTTGCCATTTCTTTTTTTATATATACTTTCAGGACTCCACTATTCGGAAGGCCTGTTCGGCAGTACAATCGCTGAACACACGATGCAACAGCCAGGGAGACAACAAGCCACGTCGAATGTCCAGGTGGTCTCTATAACGAGCTAAATACCTGTCTTACTTAAAGTCTCGCAGCTTGCCCCTAGAGGGGGACATGTCAAATAATCCCATCTCTTGCCTATCGCACTATTTTCATCCTTCTGCTCTCATAGCAGCCCTTTAATAAACAATACATAGCTCTTGTCTATTATTGCATTAATTTTTTATGTAAATATGTTCAGTTATGACATCATGCAACCGTACACTTTGGTACAGCCAATACACCAGGGGCTTAAGTACCCCAGAATACGGTGTGAGAAGACCGAACACTCTCATGAATGCGGCACCCCGAACTTATAGCATTATATGCATCAGTTCTGAATCATGTCTTGGGTCAATAGTTGGGTTTGCCCGGCTCCCATGTTTTGGTAGCTTACATTCCGCTATGTCGGCTAAGGTAGCGCTAGGAGAACTACTGCGATTGTGCCCCAGTTGAGTTGGGTTAACACCTCAATAGAGAAAGCTAAAACTGACCGTCATGATAGGGCGAGAGACCGGTCGCTATTCGAGAGGTTTTTCGAGTCCCTAAAGACTCATGCCGCTTAGAGCGAGGAGCTGGCTTTGTCCGGCCTAGGCGTGGATAGCGCCCCGAACTCGGTCTTCCGAATACTAGGGGCTTCGTCGAAATTTAAAATTATAGAATTCTATGGCTAAGTGAGAGTGATAAAGCATTATAAGTCCGATTGCCTTGTTCGTTGTGCTGAGCGCCTCCCTCGAAGGACCCAAGAATGGGAACAAGAGTGCTCAGGTTTATCCCGAACACCCCAGGACTCGTGGCATGGGGGTAGAAGCCGACGACTTGCATCTCTCAGATTTAATAAACGGCCGCACAGAAGGTAATATTTTAAATTCAAAAAGCATTGCTTAGCGCATATGAACAAGTTCTCAGCGCACAGGATAAACACGAGCGAGTTTGCTCAAAAATTACATCCCTGGTACATTAATTCGCCACAAGACGGGCACCCTTCAGGACACCCTCATAATACATCTCGGGCCTGCGATGCTCCTTCCCATCCGGTGGCCCTTCTGTCACCAGCTTCTCAGCATCCAGTTTGCCCCAGTGCACTTTAGCACGGGCAAAAGCCCTACGGGCACCTTCGATGCATACTGAGCGATTGATGACTTCCAGCCGGGGACAGGCGTCCACCAGCCGCCGCACCAGCCCAAAGTAGCTCCCAGGCATGGCCTCCCCAGGCCACAGCCGGCCTATCAGGCCCTTCATGGCCTGTTCGGCTGCCTTATGAAGCTCGACTAGCTGCTTCAGCTGGTCGCTCAGGGGCACCGGGTGTCCGGCCTCAGCATACTGGGACCAGAACACCTTCTCCGTCGAGCTCCCTTCCTCGGCCCGGTATAATGCGGCGGCATCGGATACACTGCGGGGGCAGATTTGCGAATGCTCCTGGAGAGCTCTGGATTTGGGTAAGTAACAGGTAATTTACTTTCACGTGCTTGCTTTGCCTAAAGAATGCCTTACCCGCGGCAATCCTTTTCATCGCCTCAATTTCTTGGAGGGCTTTTTGGGCTTCGGCCTTGGCAGATTTGGCGCTTTCAAGTGCCGAGGCAAGCACGGACTCTCGAGTCTTCGAGTCAAGCTCTAAACTCTCATGTTTTTTTCACAAGAGCATTGAGCTCTTGCCGCACCTCCGCCACCTGCGCCTCTTGTTTCTCTCGCTCGGTGCGCTCCACGGCCGCATTGTCTTCGGCCTTGGAAAGCGCTTTCTTTTGGGTCGCCACCTGGGTTGTGGCCCCTGTAGCATTCATGTTCGTCCTGTCATTATTTGCAACCAGGTATTTTTATATATACTTACATAAGATACTACATACCTTCCTTGTCCTCGAGCTGCTTCTTGGCACGGCCGAGGTCATTCTCGGACCGCTCGAGGCTCTGCTTCAATGCATCGACATCCGCAGTCAGTGCGGCAGAGGTCAGCAGCGCAGCCTGCATGCCCATATTGACAGATTTATGTTAGACTCCTGCGTATATCTTTTTAGATCCTTAGTTCGGCTTTTCTTGCCAAACACCAAACTGAGCATCAGGGGCTACTATTTATGCGGTAACATTTTTACATGTTTTAAATACATACCTCAAAACCTGTTAGAAGGCTGGTACAGGCTTCTGTTAGCCCGCTCTTGGCGGACTGAACCTTCTGGATCACCGCACTCATAACTGTGCGGTGCTCCTCGTCGATGGAGGCGCCGTTAAGCATCTCCAGCAAATTGTCCGGTGCCTCCGGTTGGACGGAGGCCGCCGTCATCGTAGGCTTGCTCTTCTTGCGAGGGGGCCGCCTGCCGGACTCCGGAATCACTGAAGGTTCCGGAGCTGTGTCCGGCCCAGGGCCGGACTTAGATCCCTCTGGGAATTCATCCCCTTTGGGCCTGGAGTCCGGGAGGTCGCCTTCAGGCACCTCCAGGACCACCTCCTCTTGGTTTAGCCCCTTTTAGGACTCCATCTCGGCATCGTCCGTAGGGCGAGGGGAGGTAGCAGTCGGGAGTTAAGCACTATTCACATCCGACGAATCCAGGGAGCCGCTCGACAAATCGCCGAGCTGAGACTTGGGCGGACTGCATGATTGAATTCAGCGTCAGAAGGTACTGTACAATAGAGGAACGCCATGAGTTATTCTGGTATCCGGATACTTACGATTTTTCCAGGGGCTTGGCCCTGGATGGCCATTCTCTCCACCATCATCGGCGTCGGAGGCATAGTCCGGAAGGGTCTTCCCCTTCTTGAACCCTCCGGCCTCCCCAGTTGGGGCGGCCTTCCTTTTCTTTCCTCCCCCCGCTGGAGGGGGAGAGGCTTCTTCTTCCTCCTCGTCGTCTTTAGAGGCGGAGTGCGCTTCGGGGTCGTCGGGCGATGAATCCGACTCCACCAGGCGCTGGGAACTCTTTCGAGTCCCCGTGGCCTTCTTCTTGGCCATATTCTCCGGCACCACGTGAGCTGCCGGGACCAGCAGCTTCAACAAGCATGCATCTGCTGGGCCTTTGGGCAAAGGGGTCAGACAGTCAAACTGTTCGGACGTCCTCTTCCAGTCCTGCCAAAGGGGCGGGAGTTTAGATCCTGCATAGAGTCAAATTATGAAAATAAAGTGTCCTATAAAGGACAAAAACAAGCTTACTTCGGTGGCTTGGCGCTTTGCGCAGAATCCGTGATCCTCGGTGACGGGAGGGGAGACCTCGGAGCTCTTGAATAGCACCTTCCAGGCATCCTCGTGCTTTGTGTCGAAGAGCCTGGACAAAGTCTGGTGCTGGGCTGGGTCGAACTCCCACAAGTTGAAAGCCCGTCGTTGACACGGGAGGATCCGGCGGAAGAGCATGACCTGGACTACGTTGACAAGTTTAACCTTCTTGTTCACCAGGTCTTGGACGCAGGTTTGGAGTCCGGTCACCTCTTCCGGATTACCCCACAACAGGCCCGTCTCTTTCCAGGATGTGAGCCGTGTGGGGATGCCAGATTGGAATTTGGGGGCCGCTGCCCGTTCAGGGTCACGTGGCTCGGTGATGTAGAACCACCCCGATTGCCACCCTTTGATGGTTCCACGAAGGAGCCCTCGAGCCATGTGACGTTGGGCATCTTACCCGCCATGGCGCCTCCGCACTCCGCTTGCCGGCCGCCCACGACCTTTGGCCTGACGCTGAAGATATTCAGCCATAGGCCGAAGTGAGGCTTGATGCAGAGGAAGGCCTCGCACACAACGATGAACGTCGAGATGTTGAGGATGAAGTTCGGTGCCAGATCTTAGAAATCCAGGCCGTAGTAGAACATGAGCCCCCGGACAAATGGGTGAAGTGGGAAGCCCAGTCCGTGGAGGAAATGGGTGAGAAACACCACCCTCTCATGGGGCCTATGAGTGGGGATGAGTTGCCCCTCATCTGGGAGCCGGTGCGCGATGTCGTTAGACAAGTATCCGGCCTTCCTCAACTTTTTGATGTGCCCCTCCGTGACGGTGGAGGCCATCCATCTACCTCCCGCTCCGGACATGATTGGAGAAGGTTGAGGTGGGAATTCCGAATTGTGCGCTGGAGCTCGAGTGCGCGGGAATGGATAAGCAAAGGAGGAAGAAGGCGTAGATTGAAAGGGTGGATCCTTATCCCCTTATATGGGCGGCCGAAACTATGTGCCCCCGCCAGCCTGGTAAAACTCGCTTATCTCCCAAGCGCCGCGATTAATGGCGCGGTTGGGTTACCCACGCCCGTATTGATGAGAATCCCGCAATAAGGGGACACGATCTCTGCTTTGACAAGACGTGCCAAGGAAACCGCCTCGCTAAACGCGCTGAGGTGGGACAGTAAAACGATTCGAATAAAGGCTTGGTCGTAGCATGACATGCTACGGAATACCTCAGCAGATTAGATTTGTGTAAATATTATTCTCTCTACAGTGGTATGTGGAACTTATTTTGCAGAGCCGGACACTATCCTTGTGTTCAACACCTTTTATGAAGTATTCGGGGGAGGAACCCGTCTTGCAATGCCGAAGACAATTTGCGCGCCGGACTCGTCGTCATTGAAGCCTGGATCAGGGGCTACTTAGGGAGTCCCGAATTAGGGGGTGTCCGGATGGACAGACTATGACCTTTGGCCGGACTCCCGGACTATGAAGATACAAGATTGAAGACTTCGTCCCGTGTCCAGATAGGAGTAGGGTTTTACCTCCATCGAGAGGGCCCGAACCTGGGTAAAAACATCGTGTCCCTTGTCTCCTGTTACCATCCGCCTAGACGCACAGTTCGGGACCCCCTACCCGAGATCCGCCGGTTTTGACACCGACAATGACTATCCGCAATTAATCTTTATAGAACATAATTCAACGTTACACCTTGAGTTTTGTACATCGTGTTATTAAGTGGTCTATATATGAGGCGTTAACAATACCACCTTCCTTTTTGAATATATTACCAATCCGATCTTAACAGGGGGAACCCCGTTAAACATTTCCAAAATCCTCAAAAACCTAACAGAAAAAAAGTTACGGGGCTTTCAAGATCTAGAGGCAAAAAAAATCAAAAAATTTCAACCTTACTAGTGGCGCACCGTTTGCTAGGTGCCCCACTTATAACAGAAAAAAAATAGTTTCAAATTTTTTTCGGGGATTTTTTTTTCAAAATATGATACGTAATATGAACGGAAGTTTGAAATAATTTTTAAATTTTTTATCACACTCATGAACATGAACAAAGTCCTAAACATCAACAAGGTTTAATAGAATTGATATGCTAGATATATCAACAAGTGCCTGTGAAGTAAGCTAGTGCTGGGGTTGGATGGAACTCTAAAGTTAAGCGTGCTTGGGCTGCAGTAGGGTGAGGATGGGTGACCTTTCCGGAAGTTTGATCACGGAGGTAAATTTGAATAAAAGTAAAAGAACATATATCTGAAAAATGCAAGTAAGATAGTGAGGGGAGGGAGAGAGAGAGCCACCCTCTCTAATTCCATTGATAGAAAAGGTATCTATACATAGGGAGAAGCTGCCTCCAAGAGATGGCAGATATAAATGTTAAAAGAAAAAGGGACATCACTACTTTGGATTGGTCACAAGAATGATGATTCGTTAATTAATACATTTTAGTTATTAATATAATAGACACATCCTAATTTGTTCCTAACATTTTCTTTGTTCAATCAGTTTTGCTCATTGAGATTCTTTTATTAGCTGGGTGTGGTAACGGCCTTTTTCTTTCTTTGCTAGATGAACCAACATGCAACGGACCAGCAAGCGAGCTGTGCATGTACACAAGAAAACTGGACACTCAAGGGACCGAGCTGCCCACCAACACGCGTTGGATTTCCCCGAGCTGCCCACACTGTCACCTGCTACCTCTTGAGCACTGCGTTGGATTTCCCCGAAGAGGAGAGGATGATGCAGTAAAGTAGCGTAAGTATTTCCCTCAGTTTTTGAGAACCAAGGTATCAATCCAGTAGGAGATGACGCACGAGTCCCTCGTACCTACACAAAACGATAGCTACTCGCAACCAACACGACTAGGGGTTGTCAATCCCTTCACGGTCACTTACGAGGGTGAGGTCTGATAGAGATGATAAATAATATTTTTGGTATTTTTGATATAGAGATGCAAAGTAAAAAGTAGAAGGCAAAGTAAAAACGAAGCAAGTAAATAAAGTAATGGAGATTGATATGATGAGAATAGACCCGGGGGCCATAGGTTTCACTAGTGGCTTCTCTCAAGAGCATAAGTATTCTACGGCGGGTGAACAAATTACTGTTGAGCAGTTAACAGAATTGAGCATAATTATGTTTATATCTAGGTATGATCATGTGTATAGGCATCACGTCCGAGACAAGTAGATCGAAACGATTCTGCATCTACTACTATTACTCCACTCATCGACCGCTATCCATCATGCATCTAGAGTATTAAGTTAAAAACAGAGTAACGCCTTAAGCAAGATGACATGATGTAGAGGGATAAATTCATGCAATATGATAAAAACCCCATCTTGTTATCCTCGATGGCAACAATACAATACGTGCCTTGCAACCCTTTCTTTCACTTGGTAAGGACACCGCAAGATTGAACCCAAAGCTAAACACTTCTCCCATTGCAAGAACTACCAATCTAGTTGGCCAAACCAAACGGATAATTCGAAGGAACTTGCAAAGATAACTCAATCATACATAAAAGAATTCACAGAAGATTCAAATATTATTCATAGATAAGTTGGATCGTAAACCCACAATTCATCAGTCTCAACAAACACACCGCAAAAAGGAAGATTACATCGAATAGATCTCCACGAGAGAGGGGGAGAACATTGTATTGAGATCCAAAAAGAGAGAAGAAGCCATCTAGCTACTAGCTATGGACCAGAAGGTCTGAGGTAAACTACTCACACTTCATCGGAGAGGCTATGGTGTTGATGTAGAAGCCCTCCGTAGTAGATGCCCCCTCCGGCGGAGCTCCGGAATAGGCTCCAAGATGGGATCTCGCAGATACAGAAAGTTGCGGTGGTGGAATTAGGTTTTTGGCTCCGTATTTGATCTGACGGGGGTACGTAGGTATATATAGGAGGAAGGAGTACGTCGGTCGAGCAACACGAGGCAGGGGGGCGCGCCCAGGGGGAGTGCCCTCCACCCTCGTGACCGCCTCTTTCGTTCCTTGGAGCAGGGTCCAAGTCTCCTGGATCACGTTCGGTTGGAAAATCACGTTCCCAAAGGTTTCATTCCATTTTGACTCCGTTTGATATTTTGTTTCTTCGAAACACTGAAATAGGCAAAAAACAACAATTCTGGGCTGGGCCTCTGGTTAATAGGTTAGTCCCAAAAATAATATAAAAGTGGAAAATAAAGCCCAATATAGTCCAAAACAGTAGATAAAGTAGCGTGGAGCAATCAAAAATTATAGCTACGTTGGAGACGTATCAGGCATCCCCAACCTTAATTCCTACTCGTCCTCGAGTAGGTAAATGATAAAAAAAGAATTTTTATATGCGGAGTGATACTTTGACATAATTTCAACGTAAATCTTCTTAATTGTGATATGAATATTCAGATCCGAAAGATTCAAGACAAAAGTTCATATTGACACAAAAATAATAATACTTCAAGCATATACTAATCAAAGCAATCAGGTCTTCTCAAAATAGCATGGCAAAAGAAAGTTCATCCCTACAAAATCAAATAGTTAGGCTATGCTTCATTTTCGTCACACAAAGATGTTCCCAACTTCTATACCCCCGATGAAAAGCCAAGCAATTGTTTCATACTCAAATAATCTCAAACTTTTTCAACCTTTAAGAAATACATGAGCGCGAGCCATGGATATATCACTATGGGTGGAATAGAATATGATGATGGGGATTGTGTGGAGAAGACAAAAAAGGAGAAAGTCTAACATTGACGAGGCTAATCAACGGGCTATGGAGATTCCCATCAATTGATGTCAACATGAGGAGTAGGGATTGCCATGCAACGGATGCACTAGAGCTATGAATGCTCAACAAAAGAAAACTAGTGGGTGTGCATCCAACTCGCTTGCTCATGAAGACCTAGGGCATTTGAGGAAGCCCATCGTAGGAATATACAAGCCAAGTTATATAATGAAAAAATCCCACTAGTATGAAAAGGACAACTTTATGAGACTCACTACATGAAGAACAAGGTGCTACTTTAAAGCACAATATATGAGACTCACTACATGAGGAACAAGGTGCTGGTTTGAAGCACAAGTGTGGAAAAAGAGATAGTAGCATTGGACTTTTTTTTCTATTTTTTTTGCCTCTCTTTCTTTTTTTTGTTTGGGCAATGCTCTAATAATGATGATCATCACACTTCTATTGATTACAACATAAGGATTACAACTCGAAACTTAGAACAAGATATGACTCTATATGAATGCCTCCGGCGGTGTACCGGGATGGTGCAATGAATCAAGAGTGACATGTATGAAAAATAATGCATGGTGGCTTTGCCACAAATACGATGTCAACTACATGATCATGCAATGGCAATATGACAAAAGTAATGTATGTCATGATGATGATGATGGAAGTTGCATGGCAATATATCTCGGAATGGCTATGGAAATGCCATGATAGGTAGGTATGGTGGCTGTTTTGGGGAAGATATAAGGAGGTCTATGTGTGATAGAGCGTATCGTATCACGGGGTTTTGATGCACCGGCGAAGTTTGCACGAACTCTCAAGGCGAGAAAGGGCAATGCACGGTACCGAAGAGGCTAGCAAAGGCGGAAAGGTGAGAGTGTGTATAATCCATGGACTCAACATTAGTCAAAAGAACTCATATACTTATTGCAAAAATTTAGAAGTCGTCAAAAATCAAGTACTACACGCATGCTCCTAGGGGGATAGATTGGTAGTAAAAGACCATCGCTCGTCCCCGACCGCCACTCATAAGGATGCACAAGCCAGGTACACTTCATGTTTCAAATTGTTACACAACTTTATCCATACGTGCATGCTACGGGACTTGCAAACTTCAACACAAGCATTCTTTGAATTCATAATCACCCAACTAGCACGACTTTGATATTATCACCTCCAAATCACAAAACAATTATCAAGCATCAAACTTATCTTAGTATTCAATTCACTCAAAAGAAAGTTTCACATATCTTGAATAGCAAGTATATTAACATTAAGCAAATTACCATGCTATTAATGACTCTCAAAATAATCTAAATGAAGCATGAGAGATCAATAGTTTCTTTAAAACAAATCCACCACCGTGCTCTAAAAGATATAAGTGAAGTACTAGAGCAAAAATTATCACGCTCAAAAGATATAAGTGAAGCACTATGAGCAAAACTATCAAGCTCAAAAGATATAAGTGAAGCACATAGAGTATTCTAGCAAATTCCAATTGGTGTATGGCTCTCTCAAAAGGTGTGTACAGCAAGGAAGATTGTGGTAAACTAACAAGCAAAGACGCAAATAGTACAAGACGCTCCAAGCAAAACACATAACACGTGGTGAATAAAAATATAGCTCCAAGTAAATTACCGATGGAAGTAGACGAAAGAGGGGATGCCTTCCGGGGCATCCCCAAGCTTTGACCTTTTGGTGTCCTTGGATTATCTTGGGGGTGCCATGGGCATCCCCAAGCTTAGGCTCTTGCCACTCTTTGTTCCATAATCCATCAAAAGAATTCACCCAAAACTTGAAAACTTCATAACACAAAACTCAATAAAAATCTCGAGAGCTCCGTTAGTGAAAGAAAACAAAAGACTACTTTAAGGTACTGCAATAAACCCATTCTTTATTTATATTGGTGTTATTACTGTATTCCACCTTCCTTATGGTTTATAAACTAATTTATTAGTCATAGATGCATTGAAATAAGCAAACAACACACGAAAAACAGAATCTGTCAAAAACAGAACAGTCTGTAGCAATCTGTAACTAAAGCAAACTTCTGGGACTCTACAAATTCTACCAAAATATGACGTACTGGACAATTTGTTTATTGATCAGCAGCAAAAAGAATCAATGCAAAATCACGTTTCTGTGATTTACTGAATTTTTCTCGTGAGCGCAAAGTTTCTGTTATTCAGCAGAATCAAATCAACTATGATCATAGCTTATCCTATAGGTTCTACTTGGCACAAACACTAATTAAAACATAAAACCACATCCAAACAGAGGGTAGAAACAAAATTTAACGCTAAATAGGAACAAAAACAAAAAACAAAAAATAAAATTGGGTTGCCTCCCAACAAGCGCTATCGTTTAACGCCCCTAGCTAGGCATTGATTATTTTAATGATGCTCACATGAAAGACAAGAATTGAAGCACAAAGAGAGCATCATGAAACACGTGAAAAACACATCTAAGTCTAACATACTTCCTATGCATAGGCATATTATAATCAAACAAATTTGCAAGGCAAGCAAAAACTAGCATATGCAAGGAAGAAGAAAGAGACGATAGCCATCTCAACATGACGAGAGGTAATTTAGCAACACGAAAATTTCTACAACCATATTTTCCTCTCTCATAATAATTACATGTTGAATCATAAGCAACTTCAACAATATAGCTATCACAAAACATATGCTCAACACGATCCACATGCATGCAAAGTTGACACTCTTCCAAAATAGTGGGATTAACATTAACTAAAGTCATGACCTCTCCAAACCCACTTTTATCAAAAATTTCATAAGATTGAATATTCTCCAAATATGTGGGATCTAAAGTTGACACTCTTCCACGACCACTTTTAATATGATTGCAAACAATGTTATCAATCTCATATTCATCATGGGGATTGAATAAATTTTCAAGATCATAAGAAGGATCACCCCAATCATGATCATTGCAACAAGTAGTAGACATAGCAAAACTAGCATCCCCAAGATTAGGGTTTTGCATATTATTAGAACAATTGACATCAAGAGAATTTATAGTAAAATAATTTAAATCATGCTTTTCATTGAGGGAGCTATCAAGCATGGGTGAAATAGCAACGATCTCATTTTTAACATAAGGAACTATAGCAAATTCGTCTTCATAAATATTGGCTTCATGGCCACAAGAATAGAAAGCATCATGTTCATCAAGGGATATTCAAATCAAATCATTGGAATCATCATTATCTATAGATTCATGCATATCATTATTTTCTTCCAAAGCAACGGTCATTCTTTCAAAAAATTCTTGGACATTATAAGCAAGGTTTTCATTGCAATATTTAAGTATGACGGAATTTTCAGATTTGTTGGGAGTAAAATCATACTTTTCAATCAAAGAAGCAACTTCATGAGCACCCTTAAAACGACAAATTCTTCAATTTGTTCGATATCATAGTAACTATAAACACCCTTTGCATAAGAAGATAAGATTTCATTATCATTGAACTCACATAGGTAGGGAAGGTGTTTTTTAGGGTTCTTAGAGCAACAAGTAAAATCACACATTTCACAAAGATTCCAAGCATAGCATAGCAAACTATTTATATGATACCGTAAGAGTCTCCCTTTTTCAGATAAACGATGACGCACAAAATGAGCATGCTCATCTAAAGATTTCCCATCAACTAGGCTAGTTGGGGTTTCAGCATGAGCGCATGAGGATCGAAGATGATCCAAGTAGAACACTTTAAGTGGATCCATATCAATAGATTTTTAGCAAACAAAGATGCAAGCATATAAAAGGCACAAGGAAACACAAACAAAGATACATACGGGAAGAAGGCAAACAAAAAGGAGAGGGCGAATAAAACGGCAAGGGTGAAGTGGGGGAGAGGAAAACGAGAGGCAAATAATGTAATGCGAGAGATAGGGATTGTGATGGGTACTTGGTAAAGTTGACTTTGCGCAAACTCCCTGGCAACGGCGCCAGAAATTCTTCTTGCTACCTCTTGAGCACTGCGTTGGATTTCCCCGAAGAGAAGAGGATGATGCAGTAAAGTAGCGTAAGTATTTCCCTCAGTTTTTGAGAACCAAGGAATCAATCCAGTAGGAGATGACGCACGAGTCCCTCGTACCTACACAAAACGATAGCTACTCGCAACCAATGCGATTAGGGGTTGTCAATCCCTTCACGGTCACTTCCGAGGGTGAGATCTGATAGAGATGATAAATAATATTTTTGCTATTTTTGGTATAGAGATGCAAAGTAAAAAGTAAAAGGCAAAGTAAAAACAAAGCAAGTAAATAAAGTAATGGAGATTGATATGATGAGAATAGACCCGGGGGCCATAGGTTTCACTAGTGGCCTCTCTCAAGAGCATAAGTATTCTAGGGCGGGTGAACAAATTACTGTTGAGCAATTGACAGAATTGAGCATAATTATGAGTATATCTAGGTATGATCATGTGTATAGGCATCACGTCCGAGACAAGTAGATCGAAATGATTCTGCATCTACTACTATTACTCCACTCATCGACCGCTATCCAGCATGCATCTAGAGTAATAAGTTAAAAACAGAGTAACGCCTTAAGCAAGATGACATGATGTAGAGGGATAAATTCATGCAATACGATAAAAAAACCATATTGTTATCCTTGATGGCAACAATACAATACGTGCCTTGCAACCCTTTCTGTCACTGGGTAAGGACACCGCAAGATTGAACCCAAAGCAAAACACTTCTCCCATTGCAAGAACTACCAATCTAGTTGGCCAAACCAAACGGATAATTCGAAGAGACTTGCAAAGATAACTCAATCATACATAAAAGAATTCAGAGAAGATTCGAATATTATTCATAGATAAGTTGGATCATAAACCCACAATTCATCAGTCTCAACAAACACACCGCAAAAAAGAAGATTGCATCGAATAGATCTCCACGAGAGAGGCGGAGAACATTGTATTGAGATCCAAAAAGAGAGAAGAAGCCATCTAGCTACTAGCAATGGACCCGAAGGTCTGAGGTAAACAACTCACATTTCATCGGAGAGGCTATGGTGTTGATGTAGAAGCCCTCCATGGTAGATGCCCCCTCCGGCGGAGCTCCGGAACAGGCCCCAAGATGGGATCTCGCGGATACAGAAAGTTGCGGTGGTGGAATTAGGTTTTTGGCTCCGTATTTGATCTGACGGGGGTACGAAGGTATATATAGGAGGAAGGAGTACGTCGGTGGAGCAACAGGGGGCCCAAGATACAGGGGGCGCGCCCAGGGGGGAGGCGCCCTCCACCCTCATGACCGCCTCTTTTGTTCCTTGGAGCAGGGTCCAAGTCTCCTGGATCACGTTCGATGAGCAAATCAGGTTCCCGAAGGTTTCATTCCGTTTGGACTTCGTTTGATATTCTGTTTCTTTGAAACACTGAAATAGGCAAAAAACAGCAATTCTAGGCTGGGCCTCCGGTTAATAGGTTAGTCCCAAAAATAATATAAAAGTGGAAAATAAAGCCCAATATAGTCCAAAACAGTAGATAAAGTAGCATGGACCAATCAAAAATTATAGATACGTTGGAGACGTAACATCACCCAGGACCCATGCACTTTTCACACCCTCGATTCACTAGGAGACCTTATTTCAAGGGAGCTTAGTAACTGTATAGATAGATGTATTTCTTTTATCTATCTTTTTCATGTGAAAACGTCTGCTCAAATGTGCAATCTCTTAATTTCGTTTCCTTGCTCTACTACAAAGCGTCTGTACATATCTTATCCTGAAGTCCACTTAATTGCTTTTAATACGACATAACTTATCCAATCTTTCTTTTCATGCTATTTTTGTATTACAATAATGAGCATTAATATCAAACCTACTTTAAAAATGGTTGCCATATCATTTTCTCTTCCTCAAGGCTCACAAGCAGTCACTTTCCTACCAACGCCACATACAAGTTAGGATGAAGATTGCAGCTTTGACACTACTCCTGACACTCGCCTTTCTCGTGCTAGCATCAAGTACGTTTAATTGGTTCCTCCAAGAGTGTTGCATCAACCCAATTAACAAAAATGTTCTTTTCATGATTTGGATTTCTTCTTGTTGGTAATATTTTGCAGATGCGGATACAAACCGAAGGTGTACGTTTAAATACCTGAAGAAGTTTGGTGGTTGTTAGGAAGATTGCCACCGAATCCTAACGTGCCCTGAGAACAAGGAATGCAATTTGGAGGCTCATATTGTTGGCAAATTGTGCAGGTGTACAATGTGCATAGACTACTCCAAGGCTCCAATAAAGGAAACTGTGATGTTAACTAGCTAAGCAAATATCAGTGTAGGTTTGCTAAAAATAATAACAATGCCATATCATGGGGTGTATTAGCATGACTATTCACAATAAATCTTTATAGAACATAATTCAACGTTACACCTTGAGTTTTGTACATGGTGTTATTAAGTGATCTATATATGAGGTGTTAAAAATACCACCTTCCTTTTTGAATATATTAGCATTCCGATCTTAACGGGGGGAACCCCGTTAAAAATACATCCGATCTTAACGGGGGAACCCCGTTAAACATTTTCAAAATCCTCAAAAACCTAACAGAAAAAAAGTTATAGGGCTTTCAAGATCTAGAGGCAAAAAATTTCAAAAAATATCAAACTTACTAGTGGTGCACCGTTTGCTAGGTGCGCCACTAGTAACAGAAAAAAAATTAGTTTCGAATGTTTTTCGGGATTTTTTTTCAAAATATGATACGTAATATGAACGGAAGTTTTCAATAATATTTCAAAATTTCATCACACTCATGAACATGAACAAAGTCCTAAACATCAACAAGGTTTAATAGGATTGATATGCTAGATATATCAACAAGTGCCTGTGAAGTGAGCTGGTGCTGGAGTTGGATAGAACTCTGAAGTTAAGCGTGCTTGGGCTGGAGTAGTGTGAGGATGAGTGACATTTCGGGAAGTTTGAGCATGGAGGTAAATTTGAATAAAAGTAAAAGATCATATATCTGAAAAATGCAAGTAAGATAGTGAGGGGAGGGAGAGAGAGAGCTACCCTCTCTAATTCCATTGATAGAAAAGGTATCTATACATAGGGAGAAGCTGCCTCCAAGAGATGGCAGTTATAAATGTTAAAAGAAAAAGGGACATCACTACTTTGGATTGGTCACAAGAATGATGATTCGTTAATTAATACATTTTAGTTATTAATATAATAGACACATCCTAATTTATTCCTAACATTTTCTTTGTTCAATCAGTTTTGCTCATTGAGATTCTTTTATTAGCTGGGTGTGTAACGGCCTTTTTCTTTCTTTGCTAGATGAACCAACATGCAAGGGACCAGCAAGCGAACTGCGCATGTACACAAGAAAACTGGACATGCAAGGGACCGAGCTGCCCACCAACACGCCTCACCCACTGTCACCCAGGGCCCATGCACTTTTCACACCCTGGATTCACTAGGAGACCTTATTTCAAGGGAGCTCAGTAACTGTACATATAGTTGTTTTTCTTTTATCTATCTTTTTCATGTGAAAACCTCTGCTCAAATGTGCAATCTCTTAATTTTGTTTCCTTGCTCTACTACAAAGCGTCTGTACATATCTTATCCTAAAGTCCACTTAATTGCTTTTAATACGACATAACTTATCCAATCTTTCTTTTCATGCTATTTTTTTATTACAATAATGAGCATTAATATCAAACCTACTATAAAAATGGTTGCCATATCATTTTCTCTTCCTCAAGGCTCACAAGCAGTCACTTTCCTACCAACGCCACATACAAGTTAGGATGAAGATTGCAGCTTTGACGCTACTCCTGACACTCGCCTTTCTCGTGCTAGCATCAAGTACGTTTAATCGGTTCCTCCAAGAGTGTTGCATCAACCCAATTAACAAAATTGTTCTTTTCATGATTTGGATTTCTTCTTGTTGGTAATATTTTGCACATGCGGATACAAACCGAAGGTGTACGTTTAAATACCTGAAGAAGTTTGGTGGTTGTCAGGAAGATTGCCACCGAATCCTTACGTGCCCTGAGAACAAGGAATGCAATTTGGAGGCTCATATTGTTGGCAAATTGTGCAGGTGTACAATGTGCATAGACTACTCCAAGGCTCCAATAAAGGAAAATGTGATGTTAACTAGCTAAGCAAATATCAGTGTAGGTTTGCTAAAAATAATAACAATGCCATATCATGGGGTGTATTAGAATGACTATTCGCAATAAATCTTTATAGAACATAATTCAACGTTACACCTTGAGTTTTGTACATGGTGTTATTAAGTGATCTATATATGAGGTGTTAAAAATACCACCTTCCTTTTTGAATATATTAGCATTCCGATCTTAACGGGGGGAACCCCGTTAAAAATACATCCGATCTTAACGGGGGAACCCCGTTAAACATTTTCAAAATCCTCAAAAACCTAACAGAAAAAAAGTTATAGGGCTTTCAAGATCTAGAGGCAAAAAATTTCAAAAAATATCAAACTTACTAGTGGTGCACCGTTTGCTAGGTGCGCCAAAAGTAAAAAAAAAAAAATTAGTTTCGAATGTTTTTCGGGATTTTTTTTCAAAATATGATACGTAATATGAACGGAAGTTTTCAATAATATTTCAAAATTTCATCACACTCATGAACATGAACAAAGTCCTAAACATCAACAAGGTTTAATAGGATTGATATGCTAGATATATCAACAAGTGCCTGTGAAGTGAGCTGGTGCTGGAGTTGGATAGAACTCTGAAGTTAAGCGTGCTTGGGCTGGAGTAGTGTGAGGATGAGTGACATTTCGGGAAGTTTGAGCATGGAGGTAAATTTGAATAAAAGTAAAAGATCATATATCTGAAAAATGCAAGTAAGATAGTGAGGGGAGGGAGAGAGAGAGCTACCCTCTCTAATTCCATTGATAGAAAAGGTATCTATACATAGGGAGAAGCTGCCTCCAAGAGATGGCAGTTATAAATGTTAAAAGAAAAAGGGACATCACTACTTTGGATTGGTCACAAGAATGATGATTCGTTAATTAATACATTTTAGTTATTAATATAATAGACACATCCTAATTTATTCCTAACATTTTCTTTGTTCAATCAGTTTTGCTCATTGAGATTCTTTTATTAGCTGGGTGTGTAACGGCCTTTTTCTTTCTTTGCTAGATGAACCAACATGCAAGGGACCAGCAAGCGAACTGCGCATGTACACAAGAAAACTGGACATGCAAGGGACCGAGCTGCCCACCAACACGCCTCACCCACTGTCACCCAGGGCCCATGCACTTTTCACACCCTGGATTCACTAGGAGACCTTATTTCAAGGGAGCTCAGTAACTGTACATATAGTTGTTTTTCTTTTATCTATCTTTTTCATGTGAAAACCTCTGCTCAAATGTGCAATCTCTTAATTTTGTTTCCTTGCTCTACTACAAAGCGTCTGTACATATCTTATCCTAAAGTCCACTTAATTGCTTTTAATACGACATAACTTATCCAATCTTTCTTTTCATGCTATTTTTTTATTACAATAATGAGCATTAATATCAAACCTACTATAAAAATGGTTGCCATATCATTTTCTCTTCCTCAAGGCTCACAAGCAGTCACTTTCCTACCAACGCCACATACAAGTTAGGATGAAGATTGCAGCTTTGACGCTACTCCTGACACTCGCCTTTCTCGTGCTAGCATCAAGTACGTTTAATCGGTTCCTCCAAGAGTGTTGCATCAACCCAATTAACAAAATTGTTCTTTTCATGATTTGGATTTCTTCTTGTTGGTAATATTTTGCACATGCGGATACAAACCGAAGGTGTACGTTTAAATACCTGAAGAAGTTTGGTGGTTGTCAGGAAGATTGCCACCGAATCCTTACGTGCCCTGAGAACAAGGAATGCAATTTGGAGGCTCATATTGTTGGCAAATTGTGCAGGTGTACAATGTGCATAGACTACTCCAAGCCTCCAATAAAGGAAAATGTGATGTTAACTAGCTAAGCAAATATCAGTGTAGGTTTGCTAAAAATAATAACAATGCCATATTATGGGGTGTATTAGAATGACTATTCGCAATAAATCTTTATAGAACATAATTCAACGTTACACCTTGAGTTTTGTACATGGTGTTATTAAGTGATCTATATATGAGGTGTTAAAAATACCACCTTCTTTTTTGAATATATTTCCAATCCGATCTTAACGGGGGGAACCCCGTTAAAAATACATCTGATCTTAACGGGGGGAACCCCGTTAAACATTTTCAAAATCCTCAAAAACCTAACAGAAAAAAAGTTATAGGGCTTTCAAGATCTAGAGGCAAAAAAATTCAAAAAATATCAAACTTACTAGTGGCGCACCGTTTGCTAGGTGCGCCACTAGTAACAGAAAAAAAAATTAGTTTTGAATTTTTTTCGGGATTTTTTTTTCAAAATATGATACGTAATATGAACGGAAGTTTTAAATAATATTTCAAAATTTCGTCACACTCATGAACATAAACAAAGTCCTAAACATCAACAAGGTTTAATAGGATTGATATGCTAGATATATCAACAAGTGCCTGTGAAGTGAGCTGGTGCTGGGGTTAGATAGATCTCTGAAGTTAAGCGTGCTTGGACTGGAGTAGTGTGAGGATGGGTGACATTTCGGGAAGTTTGACCACGAAGTATGATTTGACCTGAGGTTAAGCATATTGACCTGAGATTAAGCCATAGTTACCCGAGATTAAGAAAAAATAAAAAAAATAAAAAAAATAAAAAATTTGAAAAAAATTTGCAAAAAAAATTGTTACTAATGACGCACTCATGTGTGGTGCGCCATTACTAAGTGAGATAGTAATGGCGCACCTCTAGACATACTAATGACGCACTATAGGTGTGCCATTAGTATCTGGTATACTAATGGCGCACCAGTGGTGCGCCATTAGTAAAAAATACTAGTGGCATGATACTAGTGGCGCACCAGTAGTGCGCTATTAGTAGGCAAAACTGATACGCCACTAGTAGGCCTTTTCCTAGTAGTGAGCCCTTCAACTAGTCCTCCACATGGTGGTCTGCTGGACACTCTACCCTAAAGGAGGAAGGCTAACTCTGGTTAAAATAGTCATGCCCGCTCTTTGTACCTATATGCAAATTGTCCATAACCTGCCGGCCTGGGTTCTAAAAAGAAGTATACAGTGCTGCCGTGCTTGGTTCTGGCGAGGTGAAGGAACCTGTAACTGCGGCCACTGTAGGGTACAGTTAATGGGCCATCGTGTGCGGGCCGAGATGTCGGGAGCTCCTATTCGGCATTTTCAGCGCCGCTAAGCGCAATTGGCTCCCTTGCATGACACCTAATGGGCCGACCTAGCAACCTGCAAAAAAATAGACGTGAAGCGTAAAAAGTAAACTAATAAATGGGCAAGCTAGGATTCAAACCATCATGGGTCGACTGAGGACTTGGACGCGACAACCACTGGACCAACATGACGTAGTTGTCTACAAACTAAAAATAGTGCTATTTAACCCTTTGTTTAGTACAACATTAACATACATTTTGGACCCATATAAATCATTTGAAAAAAGAAAACATAAAATTGAAAAAATGCATACAGTTGCTATAAAAAAAGTTCATCAATATAGAAAAACTGTTCAAAATTTTGAAAAACTTCATGGGATTCAAAAAAGTTCATCGATTTCGTAGAAAAGTTCACAAATTTAGAAACAAGTTCATGGATTTTGATCACAGTTCTTAGAATTTGAAATAAGTTCATTGGTTCTCAATAAAAGTTCACTCAATTGGAACAAAATTCATCGATTTTTAAAAATGTTCACATAATTTGAAATAAGGTTCATCAATTTGGAAAAAAGTTCACCGAATTTGAAAAAAAGTTGCTTCGATTTTCAAAAAGATATCATCAATTTTGAAAGAAGTTCATCGAAAATTGAAAATTGTTCATCATAATTGTAAAAAGTTTGCCAATTTTGATTTATTTTTTAAATTTGAGAAACGTTCATCAATTTTAAAAAATGTTCACCAAAATTAAAAAATGTATTTTCAAAAAAGTGCATAAATTTCGAAAAAGTTTATTGATTTTCCAAAAAAACCATGGAATTTCAAAAATATGATTTGAAGAAAAAGTTCACCTATATATGCAAAAAATTCATCGAACCAGGAAGAAGAAAAAAGAAAAAAGAAAAATGAAAAAGAAAAGAAGGGAAAAATTGAATGTTTACTAGGTCCAACTGTGTGGTGGGGTGTTTAGACCAACGTTTCTTAATGAGTGAGGTCGCTGGTTTGAATCACATTGAGACCACTTGTTTTGCGGATTTAAACATTGAAAAGAAAACTATTGATGGGCCGGCCGAGCGCGGGGGTGCTTGAGGTGCCCATTTACAAAATGCGCGTTGAAGCGTCAAATAGGAATCGCTCGAGATGTCTGCTGTGTGGTCTAGGTGTCCTAGACCTCCTCAAATTTGGGCCTGCTTTGCGGTTGCGCTGGATCTGGCTCGCATGGAGAGAGCTCGATAGGCCATGGGTAGGCTCTAATCTCCCCTGTGATGATATGGACTGCGAACTCTTCAACGCAGCGACGGATATCACGCTTGGGGACGGGGCAACCACTAAGGCTAGCTACAGTGGGAGAAATTTCAGCAGTAACATCGAGCCCAACTCAGTAAAATTGCTTATGTGGCAATGAGTTAATGAGGAAAGAGGTAGTTTCAGTAGCTTAGCTAGTTACTGTAACATCACATGTCCCAATACAATATGAGTCTATACATAATAAATGAAGCTTTGCATGACCACACTTATGTTACTATCCACTATGAAGGTAGTAACATAGTCTAGGGATATGCGTATGTTGCTAGTGTATGTTACTCTCCACTGTGGCTAGTCTAAGTCTGGCACGACAAATGACCTAAGGTGCTGGTTCCCAAGGAAATTGTAACTTTGCTATATGTGACTTCCATCAGGAAGAACATATCGGTTCAGGAGGCACTGAACAATGAGCGCTGGTTGCTTGATCTCACAACAGGGCTATCCCAGGACATGCTGCCGGAGCTCATCGAACTCCCCTAAAAAGTCGCCGATGTTATGCTAAACATTGAGCAGGCAGATGCTATTAATTGGAGATTATCGCCTGACCGAAACTACACCGCCCGCTCGACATTTGCCAACGTCATTTGGAGCAGCTGGGCTCCTGAAAAATACCGCTTCTTTCTGTGGACGACTGCTCTTGGTCGAATCCTCACAGCTGATGCACTAATTCGTTGAAGCCTCGAAACATCCTTACACATTCTCACTCAATTCCATTTGGGCCGAGAAGACAGGTTGTCCTTGGCTTCGACCGGATCATTGGGATGATCCAAATTCACTCAATGACTGGTTGCGCGCATGATGTCCGGTGCTGCTACTGACAAGAGGAAAGGATCCATCTCTCTTCTCTTGCTAACTTCTTGGAAAATGCTGTGAGAACGCAATAGATGGGGTCTTCCAGCTTGCTTGAAGCGATTGTTGAGATAGGAGATCATCATGTGGACCTGGCCGGAGCTTTTATTCCTTTTGATACCGGCTGAGCACGCTTTCTAACATACAACTTTGTTCTCTTCTTTCTCCTTTTGTTGTTTCTCTCTTGCACTAGCGTCTGCTGGGTGCGTCCTACGTGAGACTTTCGTTTGTAGTCTCCTATCTAATCAACTAATTTAGCAGCTCTCCTGTCAACACTAAAAGAAAAACATGATGGCGTGCTCCCTTGACGACGGACCCTGGCTGCTAGGAGCTCATGTGACACCTCAGCTGCATGCACGCCCGGGCTGCCTAGACTGGGTGGTGTGACGCGCCACGTCAGCACTCCTTGCTTGACTGGAACGCTTTGCAGTCGTGTTACGCTCGACTTGCTCGAGCGACTCAGCTCGCCGTGTGCTATGATTTTTGGACACGATTACACCGCTCCGTCTCAGTGTTGTGGTCTTCTGACGTCATGCCTTCGTCTTCTATTAGTGTAACTGCATCATCATGCATTATGTCATGGAGTTTAGGCGCCACATCTTTGTCTGGTGTTAGAACTTTAGTGTCTCTAGCATCAGTACAAATTTTCAAAGTATGATTATGATGACAAACATTTTCTTCTGCAAGTGAAACAATTTCTTTAGTCAACACTTAGGCTTTGGATCCTCCTCATCCACCAGTTCGCTCATCAACATCATGTTTCCATCATCGCCTTCCTCCCCAATGAGCGCCCTTTGCTTTAGTTCTTCCTCCCAGCCAGCCTTGCAGCGACCAATGAAGCCACAATTATGACATCTCACTTTGTTGATGCCAAATTTTCTCCTCGGTGAGAGTGAATTATAAAAACTATTGACATTGAAGGCTAGGGTTCTAAAAACCGTACTTCTACGGAACTGCACCAAAATAACTAATTCTAAGGCTATTTTTTTTTTGCAAATAACACTAGTCGGCAGATTCAATCGATTTAAGCTTGTTTATGAAAAGGTGAGACCCGTTGAATAGGGTGACGTGGCACGATCTAATGAATCGCAAATAGACAGAATAGCAAAGACTAAAGTGTAAAAAAGCCTAAGAGGAGTTATCTTTTCAAATAAAATGAAGATAAAGGTGGAGGAGCCGGCGCGCTTGAACTCCATCCCCACGCCACCTCCAGAAAGAAACAAACTTCGCCGCCGAAGAGACCGAAGCTATGTGGGCATTGGTGGCGCGGTAGCTGGAGATGGTATGGGCAGCTCAGACGCGGGGTGTGCCTTTGGGTGTTCATGCTCGTGATTGGGAGGCTTGCCCCCCAAGTAAACTTGTTGGCTTGTGCGCAGCGCAACGGCGGCTCGGCCTCGCCCCCCGCTTGTCGACGGCGCTGCTTGGGCAGGTCCAGGGCGGGACACACATGGGGTAGAGGAGCTCCCCCATGCACCTGTTGTTGCTACCCGCTGCGGACGTGTAGCGACCCGACCCGGATGGATCAAAGTCTCTGTGCTTAAGTATCATCCCTGGATCGGTATGCTGACATACACAATACTTTAGGATTTATAACAGAGATATATCACGTGTATAAAATAACGTAAATACTATCACCTCAAATAATATCGCGGAAGTAACAACAAGGTTGTGGAGTCCCAACAACACCAACGGCAAAGTTGAGTGTAGTCATTGCAACCCTAACATATCACTTACTCGTCGAATAATTCCTGCAATATGAGACGTTGCAACCGTGTACGTGAGTACGTTGAATGTACTAACAAATTCACACCACGGAATCATGATGAACAATATCTATCATTACATGCATATTTGGCTGGTGGAGCCTCTAAGTTTAATTTTTCCTAAAGCTAATTTTTTTCCTACAACAAAGGAATAAATGTTTTATTCCCTACCAAGTTTATGCCATTATTGAGAAGGTTCCTCCAACTCAATCCAAAAAATTCCCAAATTATTAATAACCCAATATATTAATTAAATAGAGTGATGAGATCAACACAAAATTCACTTCTAGATACTCAAATTGTCAATAACCGAGGACATGACTAATCATGATTAGTTTGTACACTCTACAGAGGTTTGCGCACTTAGCCTTTCTGAAGTATTTCCTCTAAACCCTGGGTGGACCGGTACACCTACTTTCCCCTATATTAGCTAGTCTACCACGGAAAGAGGTCACACAACTTACTCAACTATGTTAGAGCCCATAATGGCTTGTGGCTGCACACGGAAATTTCTAGGCATGAAATATCATATGATCCCTTTGAGCCTGGGTGGCATTCCGTAGGGTAATCACACGGGTCCTCCGGGATCCCCTAGGGCAAACAATGGTTTCTCCAGGTGCCCAGGCAAGCCGCTGGTTTCTCCAGGGTGCCCCAACCATGCCACCCAGATGTGTGTTAATGTTGCCACCTTAAACTTTTCCTTAGTTATTATTTCTCTCATAACTTGCATGAATCTCACATACCAATCCCCGTTTACTAGCATGGCTAAGCAACATATGACACAACGAATATTCCCGGGGTGTTTCAAAGATCATAGGTTCCTACCTCATGAACTAGGTAGCAAGGCCACATGTTCTCAATCCTACTCATGCAATCTTTGAGGGTGAAACTAATGCATAGAAAAAACTGGGTACTGAAAAGCATGATCAAAGTGTGAACTTGCCTTGTACCGTTGATGAAGATTCTTCGCACTCATAACTCCAGATAGTTCTACTCGTCCCACTTTGATCAATCTATCGTAAGTAAGAAATTTTATCCACACATAAGCAATCACTCAAAGACCTAAAAATGCAAACGAAGATTGCAAAAACTCCAAAAGAACAAAATCAAATTATTTTGCAAGATCATATTCTAATTTCGGTGAAAAAGTGTGGTGATGGCTCAAGATGTTAGATTGTGCCTAGGGATTCAATTTGAAAAAGAAATCAATTGAAAAAGCGCTACAGTTTACAAGATATGATCAAGTGAAGCTTCGAGTTCAAATTTGAATCATTCAAATTTGAAAAGATCAAAAGTTGAAACTAATGATGCTACTGGATGTAGGAAGACAATATGAAAATGTAGGAAAAAGAATTACTAGACTGAAAATAACGGATCAAGTAATTCAACATAGCATTGAGTCTGCTTAGAATGTTGTGTAACAACTCTTTGGTGGAATAGTAAAGTAACTGGCTAAGATCAAAATTATATGTTGGAAAGATGACACTAATTGTGATAACGGAAAGATTACTTCAATAAAAATCCGATGTAGTTGGTTTCATCGAAAACTGAGGTACGGATAAAAAGATATCACTAGTAGAAACGGGGGCAATGGCCCAGGCCAGTTCAGCCCATTAGTCTCGGTTCAATCCAGAACCGTGACCAATTGTGACGCCCCCGATTCAATCGTACACTAATCATACACGCAAATGTGTACGATCACGATCAAGGACTCACGGGAAGATATCACAACACAACTCTAGACACAAATTAAAATAATACAAGCTTTATATTACAAGCCAGGGGCCTCGAGGGCTCGAATACAAGTGCTCGATCATAGACGAGTCAGCGGAAGCAACAATATCTGAGTACAGACATAAGTTAAACAAGTTGCCATAAGATGGCTAGCACAAACTGGGATACATATCGAAAGAGGCGCAGGCCTCCTGCCTGGGATCCTCCTAAACTACTCCTGGTCGTCGCCAGCGGGCTGCACGTAGTAGTAGGCACCTCCGGGGTAGTAGTCGTCGTCGACGGTGGCGTCTGGCTCCAGGGCTCCAGCATCTGGTTGCGACAACCAGGTAGAAGGGAAAGGGGGAAAAGAGGGAGAAAAGCAACCGTGAGTACTCATCCAAAGTACTCGCAAGCAAGGAGCTACACAACATATGCATGGGGATATGTGTAAAGGGCCATATCGGTGGACTGAACTGCAGAATGCCAGAATAAAAGGGGGATAGCTAATCCTGTCGAAGACTACGCTTCTGGCAGCCTCCGTCTTGCAGCATGTAGAAGAGAGTAGATTGAAGTCCTCCAAGTAGCATCTCCAAGTAGCAACTCCAAGTAGCAACTCCAAGAAGCATCGCATAGCATAATCCTACCCGCCGATCCTCTCCTCGTCGCCCTGTAGAAAAGCGATCACCGGGTTGTCTGTGGAACTTGGAAGGGTGTGTTTTTATTAAGTATCCGGTTCTAGTTGTCATAAGGTCAAGGTACAACTCCAAGTCTTCCTGTTACCGAAGATCACGGCTATTCAAATAGATTAACTTCCCTGCAGGGGTGCACCAACTTACCCAACACGCTCGATCCCATTTGGCCGGACACACTTTCCTGGGTCATGCCCGGCCGCGGAAGATCAACACGTCGCAGCCCCACCTAGGCACAACAGAGAGGTCCAGCACGCCGGTCTAAACCTAAGCGCACAGGGGTCTGGGCCCATCGCACATAGCACACCTGCACGTTGCGAGGGCGGCCGGAAGCAGAACTAGCCCCCTTAATACAAGAGCAGGCTTACGTTCCAATCCGGCGCGCGCCGCTCCGTCGCTGACGTCTGAAGTGCTTCGGCTGATACCACGACGTCGGGATACCCATAACTACTCCCGCGTAGATGGTTAGTGCGTATAAGCTCGTAGCCAACTCAGATCAAATACCAAGATCTCGTTAAGCGTGTTAAGTATCCGCGAACGCCGAACAGGGCCAGGCCCACCTGTCTCCTAGGTGGTCTCAACCTGCCCTGTCGCTCCGCCACCAAGTAACAGTCAGGGGCCGTCGGGAACCCAGGCCCACCTCTACCGGGATGGAGCCACCTGCCCCTTCAGCCCCCAACTCCGAACAGTATCACAGTAATGTAACAGTGTAAAGTATATAGTATATGCCCGTGATCACCTCCCGAAGTGATCACAGCCCAGTAGTATAGCATGGCAGACGGACAAGAGTGTAGGGCCACTGATGGAACACTAGCATCCTATACTAAGCATTTAGGATTGCGGGTAAGGTATCAATGACTGTAGCAGCAATGACAGGCTATGCATCAGAATAGGATTAACGGAAAGCAGTAACATGCTACACTACTCTAATGCAAGCAGTATAGAGAAGAGTAGGCGATATCTGGTGATCAAAGGGGGGGCTTGCCTGGTTGCTCTGGCAAGAGAGAGGAGTCGTCAACTCCGTAGTCGAACTGGTCAACAGCAGCGTCGGTCTCGTAGTCTACCGGAGAGAAGAGGGGGAAGAAATAATGAATACAGAGCAAACAAAGCATCACAAAATATAACAAGGCAATACGCGATGTTCGGTGTGCCCTAACGCGGTAGTAGGTGATACCGGTGAAGGGGGGGAAACATCCGGGAAAGTATTCCCGGTGTTTCGTGTTTTCTGACAGATGAACCGGAGGGGGAAAGTTGCGGGTTTGATATGTTAGGGGTGTGTGGTGGACGAACGGGCTACGTATCCGGGTTCGTCTCGTCGTTCTGAGCAACTTTCATGTACAAAGTTTTTTCATCTGAGCTACGGTTTATTTTATATTAATTTTAAAAGATTAAAATCATCTTTAGCATTTATTTAAATATTTTAATCCAACATTATCCAGAACAGTGCACGCTGACGTCAGCATGACGTCAGCAGTCAACAGAGGCGTTGACTGGTCAACTGACGTGTGGGTCCCGTTTGTCATTGACTGTTTAGTCTAATTAATGTTTAACTAATCTAATTACTGTTTAATTAAACTAATTAGTTAATTAGGTTAATCTAATTATGATTAATTAACTTAATTAATTCCTTAATTAATTAATTAATTTAATTATTATTTATTTATTTAATATATATTTTTTAATTCTTTTTTTTTATAAAACCGTTCTGGGGCGGGCCCATATGTCATAGGCCCTGGGGCATAACGGGCGACGGGTGCGGGGTGGCCCGAACGGGCGCTACGGGCACCCGACCGCAGGCAGAGGCCATGGCCCGACGCGGCTGGGCGTCGGCGGCCAAGGCGCCGGCCAAGGGAGGCAGCGGAGGTGGCCGCGGGGCGCAGCGATGAGGGGTAGCGCGGGGAGGAGGCCGCGGGTGGTGGCCGGAGTGGGGACCGGACCGGCGAGCGGGAGGCACGGGTAGCAGGGGGCTTCGGTGGTGGCCGTGGCCAGTGACGGCAAGCGCGGGTGCCGGCGCGCTCCAGGGAAGCGCGGGCGTGGACAGAGCTTAGGGGGGGGTTCGCAGCGGGCGTCGCCCGAAGCAAGCGGGCGCACGAGGGAGAAGTCGGGGACGGGCGCGTGCGGTGCGCACGCGCTGGAGCCAAGAGGGGCGGTGACCACGACGGGATAGCGCGGGCGCGTGGCCACGCACGGGCGAGGGGCGACAGCGAGTGAGCGTGAGCTCGTGTGGAGAACGGCAACCGCGACGACGAGGAGAGAGGGAGATGGGGATGGCGCTCACAAGGGGTTGCAGGGGACTGGGCAGCGGGGCGCGAGGAGGAAGACGGGGACGCCGGCGACGTAGGGGAGGCAGTCCGGCGAGGTGGTCTCCGGCGACGGCGTCGAGCGCGTGGGGGTCATTCGGGGAGGATTGGTGGAGCGAGGCGGCGACGATGGCGTTCCGGCGACGGAGTGGTGGGGCGGGGCAGCCCGGCGACGATGGGGCGGCGTCGGGCCCCGGCGTCGGGCTCGGGGGCAAGGGGATCGGGGCGAGGTGCGTTGGGGCGCCCCCGATCCAGATCGCGCGCGCGGGGGAGGGTGGAAGGAGAGTGGGGATCGTGGGGAAGGGGGTTAGGGTTTCGGTGCCCCCCGGGAGGGGTTAATGGCCTGGGTCTGGGCCGGCTGTGTGGCTAGTTGGGCCTCCTGGCCCAGGGGAGAGGGGGGTTCTCTTTCTTTTTTTTTGTTCTTTTGTTTTCTGGTTTTAATCTTTTCTTTTATTTACTTTATTTGTTTCTGTTTTCCTTTTCTTATTTAATAGTTTATAGTTTTTGGAAAAAGTGAAACTCACCCCTCAATTAGATTTGTAAAGTCAACTGTTCTCACAAAAAGTTTGGGACAAAAGTAAAGTACCTTGTATTCTCTATTAACTAAAAAGACATTTAAGTTATTGTTTCGGTCATTGTTTTATTTATTTTAGTGCCTCTAATTATTATATAATGATGTGGATCCTCCACCGTAATTACTTATGATTTATCCGACACAATCCGATCAATTTAGTTTTAATATTTGAAACCTTTGTTGTTTGCCTATTTTTGAATTTGAATTTCGAATCAGTTTTTGAACTAACGCGAGATTAACAACAGTAACTGTGGTGACGTGGCATCGTTAACGTGGGATTACTGTAGCCTAATTATCCGGGCGTCACAATTCTCCTCCACTACAAGAAATCTCGTCCCGAGATTTAAGAGGTAGTGAAAGGGGGAAAGGTTTGGTAGCGAATCTAGCGGGTCTTCTCATCCTGGCTTGCTCTTCTCGAAGAGGCCGGACCAATACATTGATGTATTCATTTCTCTGCTTCAGGCCATCATGATGAAGTTGGCGTCCTTTCTTCCGGAACTCCATCGTACTTATGAATAGGTAAGGGGCAGCTCGGCTACAACATAATGCTTATGAGGGAAAAAAATCTGGGGTTTAACCCATGAAGGAGCATAAGATTATCTCTCGAGTTGAACATATCGAATACATCAAGAGTAAGGTACGAAGGTACAATAAGAGGTTCCAAGTGGATAGATAGTTGCTCAAAGTCTGAACCAGAGTGAGAAAGGGTTTTAGAGCAGCGAGAGTAAGTATTGCGTCTGATACCAGAATAGAGCACTAGGAGGGTGGCTCGTGAATTAAATACGAAGCCAAGCGCGAGGAATAACTTCGACAACAGGGTGTATAGGAGAGTTGGGTTTTGATCCTGTGGAACTGTGGGTTATGGGCCCACCATGTGGGTTAAAAGTAGGAAGGGCGTTGACATCTTGCATGGTCATGTAGGCAAGGCTTGTCAGAGGTTAGTCTGTCGGTTATGTCGACAACAACATCGGTACCAAGGGCGAGGGACGAAGAGAACCATTTTTCCTGCTTGTTCAACGAGGCGGACCAATAGGCAAAGTTCTCATCCATCGGTGGTTACCGGAATGTCATCATCAATAGAAACAGGGTCTTACTGACATGGTTGTACACCAAGGTGTTTACTTAAGCAGAAGAATATTACTGCTTAAATCATATGGACCACGAGGAAGATTAAACAAATCAATGGAAAGGAAAATGTGATCATCAGATTAAATAGAGCAATGGAAAGGAAAATGTGTTTAAACACATTATTCAGGGGTATATCCTTCGCTAAGGACAAACAGAGCATGATATCCACAACAGGATATAATGTAGAAGACCCTTTAGGAAAGGGGAGAGAAACTTCATGACATTACCCATACAACGGTGTTTGGATAATTGAGCAAGAAACATTTAGCATTGGACTTCAAATGTTCTTGTTGAAAATCAGAGTATCACAGACATGCTTCGAGATAGCATTTGACGTGGTCACTGGGTAAAGATCATACTTTGGATACTCAAAGGATCCATCAGGAACAGCTTGTAGAATAAGTCTTACAATTTCCTCATGGAAGAATGGATAGCATTGCTAAAAGGAAAATTATAGCAATAGGTCCTCCGGTCAGGTGTGCTAGGCATGACATCACCTTATCGGGTCATAGAAAGACCAATGTTATAACTCTTGGAAATATGTTCCCACCATCATACCTGACCGAGATTCAGATCTGATTGGTGCCAGGATACCTCAGACTCAGGATGCCTGAGAAGAAAAGGTGCAACGCAATTGACGAGTTGACATTGTAAGATTTTCAGGAAATGAACTATGGAAGCGAGTTCCGAAACAAGAGTTCATCATTAAATCAAGGAGAGGTGAGGAGGTGACTGATTGACTCAGCGACAACCCATTGACATTTCCAAAAAGGATGGATTTCCACAACTATGTGAACAAGGAGATAACATTAGCCAGATCAAATGATATAAGGAAGTATGCTCGAGGAAAACATACACAATTAAACATTGGTTGAAAGGTGCGCCCGAAATATGGGTTGGGTTGCACGACCAATGTCAGAATGGTGATGCAATAATCAATAGCCTAAGAATGAACTTTCGACCATTAACTTCGAAGAGATAGGGTTGCTAGAAGGAAAGAATCCAAACAACACCGTTCACTTGTTGGAATTAACACAGGGACCAAGAAAGAATGGTGATGGTGAGAAGTATTTCTATGTCAAGAGTTCTCAAGAGGTGGAACAAATCTCAAAACATTCTTGACATAAAGGACGGTAATACTCCAAGGTAAAGAAGAACAATTGCTGGATAGCAAGGAAACCAAGGTACAACACAAATTGTGAACAAGTTTGTGTTGGGGGGGGGGGGAAGGCAAGAATGTTGCCGCTGATAACTCAAATCATCGAGGGACAAGGATGGTATTTCTCATCATGAATTCAATTGATATCCTGGAAGAACTCATAAGGTTGATGAGGAATTTGTCGACAGATTTCATGAAGAAGTAATCAATCAGCGACGACATCAAGGCAAAGGAATGATGAAGCCAAAAGTCATTGGAACCATGGGTACGACACAAACTCGAACTCAAGCTTGTTGTTTAAGGTGAAAGGGTATGACGAGGAAAATCGACGTAAGGTTAGTTCATCGTCGAAAATTGGTGCTCCGAGAATAAGGACCAGGTAGCACAGTTAGAATTGTCATGACATTGATATAGCCAAGCAGGCTAGGAATGGCGTGATCGGGTACAAACTCGTACTTATAGAAGCTTACTGAAGATTTGTTGAACCGTAGAGCGGACTCGGTTCAGTTATCGGTGTCTTTGAGTGTTCAATAACTCCGAGCCCATGAAAAATTGTAATCGGTGAGTATGTAGTACTTGATGAAGAACTCATAAGAAATTATGCAGTTCCAAGATAATCTCGAGATACCAGGTGGTAATACTCGACGACAGATCAAACTAGAAGTTGAACTGGGGTATTGCTCTATAGAAGACAAGTTCTTAAACTTGCATAGGACATGATATTTAAAGGAGAACATGGTCAGAACCACGATTGCAAAAAGGCCAGATCTCAGATATAAGATGAACTTATACCAAGGGAATAATTGATTTTAAAAGAAGCTTCGATGAGAAGAGGTACATCGTGTCCATGGGCATGAACGCAAAGTTCAAGGTCGACTCCCACTTCTCCAATGCACAACCTTTCATTCACTTCTCGCGCTCAATGAAGTTGCAGTGTTGAAATTTTATCTGGCGAAGCACCAGAAGAGTATGATTCGTGAAAACTTTCGGGTTCACACGGTTTAGTGAAGGCATATGTTCAACCCATCGGGGCATCTTATAATCATATACCAGAATCTTTAGAAGTAATTAACTCAAGCTCGAAGACAGAGCATGGTTAAGAAAGCAGAGGATACAATTTACCAAAGGCATTATGTATCAGAGGAAAGGCTCACAAGGTTATTGAATATGAAGGGCGTTGTCAGATAAAATCCAACAAAGGATCTGGTGGTCCACAAGGGATCTGACGTGAGCATCGGTACTCAACTAGAGGAAGAAGATTGCAAGGAGATCAGATTATAGAAACAACTGACTAACTCAATTGTCAAATGCAAAGGAATTATGATTTCCAAATCAAGGGATCAGAAGCAATGCTCTGAGTAGGGATGGATAAGTTGAATAGCCTTATGGTACAATCAATGACAATTGGATTGGTCGAGAACCAATTCCAATTAAAATAATGGCAGCTTAGCCGGAGAAGTAATTTATAAGGATCAATGATGATTGCGTGCATTCGCAAACATATTGAGTCAACAGACTCAAAATGATAATGACAAGGAATGTCATTAAGACTACGAGACTTATGGGATTAACCATAATGCGAGCAAGCAAGAATTTCAAGAGCCAAAGGCTCCAGAGGATTTCCGGAAGATCGAATAGTATTTTGAAGACTTTTGTGAAACTCATGAACAACTGGGGATGAGCGGATACTTGACAAGTGCGGGGTTTTATTTGAAGGGGTATTCATGTGGCAAAGAACTGCTAGGCAGTAGGCACGAAGTATTCTCGGAACAATAGAGAAAACTTCGGGTATCTTGTAATAACAAGAACAATGGGGAACGATCGTAAGAATGGCAAGTGTAAGTAGTTATCCATAAGGATTTATCGGTGGTCGGGAATAGCAAAAGTGATGGGCACAAAGTCTCGAGAGAATATCAAAGAGTATCTCCGAAATCTTCTGATGCAGTCGGTGACCATCTGGACTGAAGGGGCTCTCCGGGAGAAAGTATTTTCGAGAACCTAAAGTTAGTTTTTAGTAAAAATCGTTTAACCCGAATAGAAGAGGGTTCAGAATCCCAGAGTAAAGGTCGAGGAATAAAAGATCCTAATACCTCCCGATGGCGACGTGGGCCCATGGGCCACACAGCCATGTTAGTAAAAAAATTTCAGCGACTAGACTCGACTTCGGCCAAGGAGTTGGAAAAGGGGATTCCTACAGGCAGTCGGCTCTGATACCAACTTGTGACGCCCCCGATTCAATCGTACACTAATCATACACACAAATGTGTACGATCAAGATCAAGGACTCACGGGAAGATATCACAACACAACTCTAGACACAAATTAAAATAATACAAGCTTTATATTACAAGCCAGGGGCCTCGAGGGCTCGAATACAAGTGCTCGATCATAGACGAGTCAGCGGAAGCAACAATATCTGAGTACAGACATAAGTTAAACAAGTTGCCATAAGATGGCTAGCACAAACTGGGATACAGATCGAAAGAGGCGCAGGCCTCCTGCCTGGGATCCTCCTAAACTACTCCTGGTCGTCGCCAGCGGGCTGCACGTAGTAGTAGGCACCTCCAGAGTAGTAGTCGTCGTAGCCGAAGCTGGCATCTGGATCCTGGGCTCCAACGTCTGGTTGCGGCATCCGAGAAGAAGAGGAAAACGAGGGAAAAGAGGGAACAAAGCAACCGTGAGTACTCATCCAAAGTACTCGCAAGCAAGGAGCTACACTACATATGCATGGGTATATGTGTAAGGAGGCAATATGAGTGGACTGAACTGCAGAATGCCAGAATAAGAGGTGGATAGCTAGTCCTATCGAAGACTATGCTTCTGGCAGCCTCCGTCTTGCAGCATGTAGAAGAGAGTAGATTGAAGTCCTCCAAGTAGCATCTCCAAGTATCATCGCATAGCATAAACCTACCCGGCGATCCTCTCCTCGTCGCCCTGTAGAAAAGCGATCACCGGGTTGTCTGTGGAACTTGGAAGGGTGTGTTTTATTAAGTATCCGGTTCTAGTTGTCATAAGGTCAAGGTACAACTCCAAGTCGTCCTGTTACCGAAGATCACGGCTATTCGAATAGATTAACTTCCCTGCAGGGGTGCACCAACTTACCCAGCACGCTTGATCCCATTTGGCCGGACACACTTTCCTGGGTCATGCCCGGCCGCGGAAGATCAACACGTCGCAGCCCCACCTAGGCACAACAGAGAGGTCAGCACGCCGGTCTAAACCTAAGCGCACAGGGGTCTGGGCCCATCGCCCATAGCACACCTGCACGTTGCGAGGGCGGCCGGAAGCAGAACTAGCCCCCTTAATACAAGAGCAGGCTTACGTTCCAATCCGGCGCGCGCCGCTCCGTCGCTGACGTCTGAAGTGCTTCGGCTGATACCACGACGCCGGGATACCCATAACTACTCCCGCGTAGATGGTTAGTGCGTATAAGCTCGTAGCCAACTCAGATCAAATACCAAGATCTCGTTAAGCGTGTTAAGTATCCGCGAACGCCGAATAGGGCCAGGCCCACCTGTCTCCTAGGTGGTCTCAACCTGCCCTGCCGCTCCGCCACAAAGTAACACTCGGGGGCCGTCGGGAACCCAGGCCCACCTCTACCGGGATGGAGCCACCTGCCCCTTCAGCCCCCAACTCCGAACAGTATCACAGATAATGTAACTGTGTAAGGTATATCGTATATGCCCGTGATCACCTCCCGAAGTGATCACAGCCCAGTAGTATAGCATGGCAAACGGACAAGAATGTAGGGCCACTGATGGAACACTAGCATCCTATACTAAGCAGTAGGATAGCAGGTAAAGGTAACAACAATAGTAGCAAGGACAGGCTATGCAGCAGTATAGGATTAACTGAAAGCAGTAACATGCTACACTACTCTAATGCAAGCAGTATAGAGTAGAATAGGCGATATCTGGTGATCAAGGGGGGGGCTTGCCTGGTTGCTCTGGCAAGAGAGAAGAGGGGGAAGAAATAATGAATACAGAGCAAACAAAGCATCACAAAATATAACAAGGCAATACGCGATGTTCGGTGTGCCCTAACGCGGTAGTAGGTGATACCGGTGAAGGGGGGGGGGGACATCCGGGAAAGTATTCCCGGTGTTTCGTGTTTTCTGATAGATGAACCGGAGGGGGGAAAGTTGCGGGTTTGATATGTTAGGGGTGTGTGGTGGACGAACGGGCTACGTATCCGGGTTCGTCTTGTCGTTCTGAGCAACTTTCATGTACAAAGTTTTTTCATCTGAGCTACGGTTTATTTTATATTAATTTTAAAAGATTAAAATCATTTTTAGCATTTATTTAAATATTTTAATCTAACATTATCCAGAACAGTGCACGCTGAAGTCAGCATGACGTCAGCAGTCAACAGAGGCCTTGACTGGTCAACTGACGTGTGGGTCCCGTTTGTCATTGACTGTTTAGTCTAATTAATGTTTAACTAATCTAATTACTGTTTAATTAAACTAATTAGTTAATTAGGTTAATCTAATTATGATTAATTAACTTAATTAATTCCTTAATTAATTAATTAATTTAATTATTATTTATTTATTTAATATATATTTTTTAATTCTTTTTTTATATATAAAACCGTTCTGGGGCGGGCCCATATGTCATAGGCCCTGGGGCATAACGGGCGACGGGTGCGGGGTGGCCCGAACGGGCGCTACGGGCACCCGACCGCAGGCAGAGGCCATGGCCCGACGCGGCTGGGCGTCGGCGGCCAAGGCGCCGGCCAAGGGAGGCAGCGGAGGTGGCCGCGGGGCGCAGCGATGAGGGGTAGCGCGGGGAGGAGGCCGCGGGTGGTGGCCGGAGTGGGGACCGGACCGGCGAGCGGGAGGCACGGGTAGCAGGGGGCTTCGATGGTGGCCGGGGCCAGGGACGGCACGCGCGGGTGCCGGCGCGCTCCAGGGAAGCGCGGGCGTGGACAGAGCTCAGGGGGGGGGGTTCACAGCGGGCGTCGCCCGAAGCAAGCGGGCGCGCGAGGGAGAAGTCGGGGACGGGCGCGTGCGGTGCGCACGCGCTGGAGCCAAGAGGGGCGGTGACCACGACGGGACAGCGCGGGCGCGTGGCCACGCACGGGCGAGGGGCGACAGCGAGTGAGCGTGAGCTCATGTGGAGAATGGCAACCACGACGACGAGGAGAGAGGGAGATGGGGATGGCGCTCACAAGGGGTTGCAGGGGACTGGGCAGCGGGGCGCGAGGAGGAAGACGGGGACGCCGGCAACGTAGGGGAGGCAGTCCGGCGAGGTGGTCTCCGGTGATGGCGTCGAGCGTGTGGGGGTTGTTCGGGGAGGATTGGTGGAGCGAGGCGGCGACGATGGCGTTCCGGCGACGGAGTGGTGGGGCGGGGCAGCCCGGCGACGATGGGGCGGCGTCGGGCCCCGGCGTCGGGCTCGGGGGCAAGGGGATCGGGGTGAGGTGCGTTGGGGCGCCCCTGATCCAGATCGCGCGGGGGTGGGGGGGGGGAGGAGAGTGGGGATCGTGGGGAAGGGGGTTAGGGTTTCGGTGCCCCCCGGGAGGGGTTAATGGCCTGGGTCTGGGCCGGCTGTGTGGCTAGTTGGGCCTCCTGGCCCAGGGGAGAGGGGGGTTCTCTTTTTTTTTTGTTCTTTTGTTTTCTGGTTTTAATCTTTTCTTTTATTTACTTTATTTGTTTCTGTTTTCCTTTTCTTATTTAATAGTTTATAGTTTTTGGAAAAAGTGAAACTCACCCCTCAATTAGATTTGTAAAGTCAACTGTTCTCACAAAAAGTTTGGGACAAAAGTAAAGTACCTTGTATTCTCTATTAACTAAAAAGACATTTAAGTTATTGTTTCGGTCATTGTTTTATTTATTTTAGTGCCTCTAATTATTTTATAATGATGTGGATCCTCCACCGTAATTACTTATGATTTATCCGACACAACCCGATCAATTTAGTTTTAATATTTGAAACCTTTGTTGTTTGCCTATTTTTGAATTTGAATTTTGAATCAGTTTTTGAACTGACGCGAGATTAACAACAGTAACTGTGGTGACGTGGCATCGTTAACGTGGGATTACTGTAGCCTAATTATCCGGGCGTCACACCAATGGAGCTATTTTCCCCGGTTCGTGAGCCCAAGGGGCCGGCCGGGCCACGTGGGCCATTGGTCCCGGTTCGTCCGGACCTTTTGGTCCCGGTTGGTGGGACGAACCGGGACCAATGGTCCTGGCTCCTGGCCCACCACTATTGGTCCCGGTTGGTGGCATGAACCGGGACCAAAGGGTTACCTTTAGTCCCGGTTCATGCCACCAACCGGGACCAATGGTGCTGCCTATATATAGCCCCTCGTGCAAGAGCAGAGCACACTGCTCTGTTTTTTCTGGCCGAGGTGGAGAGGGCTTGGTGGTGCTCTAGCTCACCTCCTGTGCACACAAGGTGTTCGATGGAATGCCCGAGCCAAACTACTTAAGGTTTCTCCTCTCCAAGCTCGACCGCCAAGCTCCATTTTCCTCAATATTTATCTAGGTTTAGCGGTCCGTCACGCCCCGTCCCCGTCTTCATCGCCGTCGATCACCCGCGCCGATCTCATCGCCGGCACCACCGTGGTGAGCCTCTTGTTCTTATCTTCTTTCTGAAAGGAAAAATATTATTACTTGTTTGTTTAGATAGATACTTGTATTATTTTCTTACTTTTATTATTGCATCTTATATAGTGCGATGGTTTTGGTATCCGCCCCCGTCGGCCCTCGTCCTGTCTATGATTCGGATGTGGTATATATTATCTTTTCATAACTATTGGTTCATTTATTGTTTATGAAAATTATGCCGACCAACGTGACATAGATTTTATTTATCTAGGAGGTTGTTGAACCGGAAATTCCAACCGACCCTATTGTCGAGAGGTTAAATTTAGTTGAAGAAGAAAACAATTTCTTGAAGGAAAAAATGAAAAAACTTGAGGAGGAGAAGATGATATTGGAGTTGCATGTTGCGGATGTCGTCGATGATCACAAGATCAAGATGGATGCAATGCGCTTGAAGATGAGAAAGATTAGAAAATATGCCATTCATACCGAGGCTTGGTATCATTATGCCGTTGGATCAGTTGTTACCTTGGTTGCGATTATGATCGCATTTGTTTTCGCATTGAAATGTTTTACATAGTTTCAATGTATGGTTTAATTAATTTAGATGCTCTGCAGAGCTTTATGTTGTTAGATGAGAACTATGTATGTACTTTGGTTTTTATGTGATGATGAACTTCTATTAATTTGGTCACTTAATTATCTATTCATGATGTTCTGTAATGATTTTTGACACACTTAATTATATATAATGCACGCAGATGAACCGGCAATGGATGTACGGTTCAAGACACACCTCCGAGTACATTAAGCGTGTGCATGATTTTCTCGAAGTGGCTGAGGCAAACAAGCAGAATGGTTTTATGTGTTGTCCATGCCCTATATGTGGGAATACGAAGTCTTACTCTGACCGGAAAATCCTTCAGACCCACCTGCTTTACAAGGGTTTCATTCCACACTATAATGTTTGGACGAAGCACAAGAAGCGTTGTTGAGGGACATAATCGCACAAGGAAGTGATGCCGTCTCCTCGTTGATGTTTCTCAACGACAACGATGGTCTGGAAGGAGAGGGTGAAGAAGCAGCTGGCTATGATTTACATGGCTCCGATGACCCAATGCCGGTGCAAGAAGGAGAGGGTGAAGAAGTAGACCGTGAGGACGGCTCCGTTGATCACCAAACCGAGTCCGGCCAGGTATATATATTAGTTAAGCCTGTGCTGACTAGCTAATTGATGCATTCATTGTTTTGGTATGTACACATATTAATTAACTCTCGTCTTTGTTCTTTTTTCTAGCCCTCCGGATCGAGCACAACTTCGGTAAAGAGATGAGGCCCGAAGAAAAAGTTGAGCTCGGATGAAAAGTTTGAGATCATACAAATCGCGCGCGACGGCCAACCGATTGAACCCTACCGGACAAAGAAGGCATTTGTTGCTCAGTGCGGGGTTCTGGTTAGGGACAAGATCCCGATCAGCATCCAGCAATGGTATAAGCCTAAGAATGAAGACCCTGAGGTGTCTTATGTCCATGAGATGCAGAAAAAGAATCTTTGGACTGAGCTGAAGTCAAATTTCACCCTACCGCCGGAGGATGATCCGGAGAAGCCAGTTATAGAGCCATTAATCAAGTCTTTTGCTCTGAGGAAGATGGCAGACCTATTCAGGAATTGGAAGAAAGACCTCAATAGGTATGTCGAAAAAAATGAGACACCAGAATTCATTGGCAAATATGAGAAGATCAGAGATGACTGGCCCGCATTTGTGGCCCACAAGACATCGGAAAAGAGTAAAAAGATGTCGACGACAAACAAGAGAAATGCTGAGAAGAAGAAGCTTCACCATCGCACGGGGTCAGGTGGCTACCTCATAGCCCGGCCTAAGTGGGCCAAGGCTGAGAATGATCTGCTTGATAAAGGGATCGAACCAGAGACAATGAACTGGCCAGATCGTTGCCGGACTTGGTTCTTTGGGGCCGACGGATCCTTGGACCCTATAACAGGAAAGTGCATTTGGACGGACGAACAATTGGACATACCAGTCAAGAGGCTTCAGCAATATATCGAAGCAGCGCAGTAAGGGACGTTCGTTCCAGACAGGGAGAAGGACGAGCTCACAATGGCCCTCGGCAATCCTGAGCACCCTGGACGGACACGAGGCACGCCAGGCTCCGTTTCGTGGAAGGCTGGATTTCCGGACGCAGGGGGTTACAAAACCCAGGAGAGGAGGGAGAAACTGGAGCAGAGCCAACTGCAGGCGCTGCACGAAAATGTAATGGGGCTAGAGGAATGCGAAGCAGATCGCAGCAAACGACCTGCCGAAGCTTCCCCCGAAGCTACCCCGCCATCTTAGCGGAGAAGCAGCGTGGCTTCCACCGAGCTGCTTCAGCCAGAGCATGCCTTGACGGCTCCTGCCAGCTATCCCATGGATGCTATCACGGATGCTGAAAATTGCCACCTTATGGCGCAATGGAGCAATTTGAAGGTCAAGGCGACTGTTGGCTCTGTTTATCCTACTAAACCCGACTCAACTTTTCACTGCCGGCCGATTCGAGAAAGATATGCTAAGGTGATGGTCGATGAAATAACGGAGGGATTTGAGGACCTCCGGCTTGACCACCCTACCGGTGAAGGGGAGTATCGGCTGGGTTCTGCTCTGAAGACTCCATGCCTATGGCGGAAGGATCTCATCAACATTCCGAACTGGACGCCTCCGCCTCCTCCTCCTCCTCCGGCGAGTCAGGGCACTCCGCCTCCGCCACCGCCTCGTCCTCCGGCGAGTGACGATCAGGGCACTCGGCCGGCTCCTTCTCTGGCGCGTGGCGGCACTCCGCCTCCTTCTCCGCCTGCGCCGGCGCGCCCGAGCAGCAAGCCTCCTCCTTCTCCGCCTCGTCAGCAAGGGCGGAAGAGACCCGCCGCCGCTCCGGCTGCTCCGGCGCGTCGCAGTCCTTCTCCTCCGCCTCGTAAGCAAGGAAAGAAGACATCCGCTCCGTCTACTCTGCCGGCGTCTAGCAGTATAGCCAAAGGCGGGAGGAGATACAGATTCGGTCCTTCTCTGAAGACTCCAGAGAAGTTACCGTACAAGAGGAGCAAGGAGGAAAACGTGAAGATCGCGCAGACCGAAGTGGATGACTTGTTTCAAGGGTTGAAAGCAAAGAGAGATCCACCTCCGGAGGAGAAGGTAGATCCGGTGAAAGCGAAGCGCACTCTGGCTTCCCTGACAAAACCACCCAAGTCTCCGCCGAAAGGCAACTATGAGCGCATTATTGGAAAGGCATTTGCCGAAGCGGAGAATTCGGGAAGTACTAAAAGTGATCATAGGATGAAAGAACGACGAGATGGGAAACAAATTGCCCAGCTCGGCGAACAAGCGAAGCAATCGTGCCCCCCGCTCAAGGTGCCTGCTAGCGACATCGTCGATCCGAGGATGGTGCCCGGTTATGGCAATCCTGCAGATTACCTGCCCGACGATGTACATTATAATATCTTGGAGGTGCAGATACAAAGATATGAGTACGGGAAGCCTCTCGTCAAAGATGAAAGTTCTCTATCAATGATGATGCGAAGATTGCATGATTGGTACATGAAAACCTGCAAAGAGTCTGAGGGGAGGAGTACTTTGTATGTGAGAGTTAAAAAGGAGCATGACCTCCTTGGAATTGAACTGTTGCCTATTCCATTTGAGGAGTTCTATCAGTGTTTCAATCAATTGGCCATCGATAAAGCAACGGTCACCTCCTACTGTCTGTAAGTAGTACTACTTCTGTCATTAAGTCTCTCTATATAACTCAGCCCTTTCATTTGCATGTATTTATAATTATCCTCACTATATTATGCAGATTGAAGATCGCCGAATTGAAGAAAAGACAAGTGGGAGATATTGGGTTCATTAACACGTATCTCATAGATGCAACTGAGGTTCAATATCGTGCCCAAGAAACCGAGGCCAACTTGCTACGATCGTTGGAAATAAATGAACACAAAGATATAATACTCTTTCCTTACAACTTCAAGTGAGTGTTACTGTCTTGTGGCATATTCGGTTTCCTTATTAGTCCAGGTTATAGTAATGTAATATTGATGAGTTATGCATGTGTGCGCAGCTACCACTATATTCTCCTAGAGATTAAGCTTGAGAAGGGAGTAGTAACTGTCTTAGACTCCAAGCGAAAAGATCCCAAGGAGTATGCGGACATGACTGAAATGCTCGAGAAGTAAGTTAAATCGATCATTATCCACCATATCAGCAACTTTGTTCATTTCTGATATCAAGTAATTGTTTTCTTTGTATGGCAGGGCTTGGAGAAAATTCACCAAAAAAGCTTCGGGACTACCGAAGAAGCTACAATTTAGGCACCCGAAAGTAAGTACTATATAGTAGCATATTTCAGGCATCTCCTAGTGATTCAAGCGCTAGTTTCATCAATACCATTTAGCATGCTTGCTAATTATCAGTTTGATTGACCTCTATTTCTTGTAAAGTGGTTGTGGCAGGAACAAGGGAATGATTTCTGTGGATACTACATTTGCGAGTCCACCCGCCACACGACCTGTGAGCGGGGCTACTCCGACAAACAATATGAAGTGCATAAATAACAATATTCACAATTTTATTTTATTACCATCATTTGTGTTGAGTTTCATTCATTCATATATATATATGTATTTACCCCCTTCTTAAAATTAGATGTTTCGGATGCGGGATGAACTCCTAGCACCAGATCGCATGCGAGCAATTCAAGAGGAATTGGCAGCATTCTTTCTTGACCACGTGATCGCTGAAGACGGAGAATACTATGTGGACCACGCGTCCGTATTTTAGGAGATTATATATTTCTAAAAGATAATTATTGTATATATGTAGCCGGTAGTGTCGGATAGATATACGAGAACTTGTTGTTCGACCAATCTCTCCGAGAAGGAGAGGTGGTCGTTATCACTTCTCTCTGTATGCATATATGTTCATGACGATCTTCTGTTTGCTTACTAGCTAGCTAGCGTGTCTAGCTAGTCCTCTCTATCCGTATGTATGGTACGTAGCGTCGACCAAGCACGGACAAAAGAGAGGACACTTCTCTCTATTAATTAGCTAGCTATAGCACAATATATGAAACAACTAAATTAACCCCCCAAAACCCCCCAAACCCCCCCTTTTCAAAAAAAAACAAAAACCCCAGCCACAGAAATGCTGACGGGTGGATGCCTATTGGTCCCGGTTGGTGCCACCAACCGGGACCAAAGGCCCTCCTGCCTGGGCTCAGCGGATAGGCCACGTGGAGGCCCATCTGTCCCGGTTCTGGATTGAACCGGGACTAAAGGGTCAGGGCATTAGTACCGACCCTTTAGTCCCGGTTCATGAACCGGGACTAAAGGCCCTCACCAACCGGGACTGTAGGCCCTTTTTCTACTAGTGTATGATCGAAAGAAATTTGAGTATGAATATGAACAAATTAAGAAATTTTAAAGTTGAAAAAAGTTTGTTTGGTAGATTCACTAGATAGGTGGAATCAAGACGAAAATTTTGCCGGTCAAGCTGTTTTACGGAAGAAAAAGAGTTATGGCTAAAAAAATCTAATCTTAAAATATAAATATAGGGACTAATTTATAAAGCTAATGATTTTACCGTACACTGCTCTAAAAATAATAAGTTATGAAAGTATAAAAATACGAAGAAAGATACTTTATGAGACAACTTCCAGAAGCCCTGCTGGAAAAAAGAAATATATTTTTCTTTTATGAAGCTAGTCAAACCAAAATAATGATTTAATCCGCAGTGGATGATTTTTGGGTTCTATAGTTCTATATTTATAGGTGGAAGAGAGGCTAAAGGGTTAAAGGCTAAGCAATGTAGGACTAAACCTAGATGAAAAAAAAATAGAGGCAGAAAAAAGAGGCGCTCGCATGGGTCTAAAAAGTGTTCGGCCGGCCCCGCGCGTTGCAGTTTTTTTTTAACAAAATTCAGCCGAAGTGAAACAAAGAAAGAAAAAAATGGCTGGCTGGGCCTGGCCCATGTACGATAGAAGAAAAACAATGATGGGGCGCCCGATGCCACTATGCTGCGCATGTGGGCGACAGCTAGTTCCAGGAGAACGTGCAGTTTTTTTGTTTTTTAAATAGAAACAGAAAAGGAAAAACTGAATAACGAAAATAAAATTAAAATTGTACATAGGCATATTATATATCAAAAATTTCAAAATTGTTTATCCTAAATGATGAACATATTTTCATCAGCAAATAAATTCCACAAGAAGTTAAATAAAGCAAAACAGTACTACTGGTTCATTGAAAAACCAAATAAAAAATATTATAAAATACAAAAATGATTTCGAACTCATTTTTCTCTACTTTTCTACTCTAGGGAATCATTTTACCCTATTTTCCATATATTTATTTTTGGAGAAAAATAATTTGAATAAAAACCAAATAATTCCAAATTGAAAGTGGGTTTCAGAATAACTTCACAGGGACTTTCAATTTGATTCTTTGAAACTTCCAACTATCTTTCTTAGCATTTGAAGAAGTCATTTTATCTTCTCTCATGAAACTCATTGAGTTGCATAAAGTTTCTGAATTTGAAATATTTCCAAATGGAATTCAAATCTTTTCAAAACCCTTTTCATTTATTTAAATGAAAGAAGTCATATCATCTTCACTCTAGGGTTTTGTGATAAAATTAATATGAATTCATGGAGATCATAAATGCAAGGTGAAAGTTTAGGAAAGTCATTTCATACCCTCTCATTCAACTTTCAAAAAGCTTCAAATTTCACACAAGCAACCACACCACAATCAAACAAAGAATCAAAACTATTCATTTAATATAAAATTCGAAAATTTAGAATTTTGGGATGTTAAAAACCTACCACACTTAAAATGAATCTCGCCCTCGAGATTCGGAGAGGCTAGCAAGAAATAGGTTAGGTTTGAGGATCTCCTCAAAATCCATCAATTGTCCCGAAGGTTTTCTCTACCACTCTTAGAAACATGGCTACGGTTCCATCAAAACTCATATACTCCATCCTTATTGTTGACAGTGTCGATCTTCTAATATCTTCAGGATAATTCCTTCTCTAGGCTCTTACGGTAGTGGCATAACCTTTTCCTCAATCCTTGTGTCCTTGCATCATGGTAATTGAGGTTCTTCCGAGACAGTGCCTTCTCAGCTGACAGGTGTGGCGCCAATACTAAACAACTATCGACATCTCATGGTGGTCATCGAACAATTTGACTGGGTCCCTACCGAAAACAGTTCTGGGCTTCATTCTCACCGTATGGCCTACGGTTGGCAACAACTGCCTTGTACAAGGGAAAACATTGTTATACCATTCTAAGGGTCAAACAAGGTTTTTGATTTCGTCATCTCTCTACTATGGATAAGTCACTCCGATTTACCATCCCATATAGCAGAGGCGAATAATAAGAGTAAGTCGGCATGGTGCTCAGTCCATTCCTCATCCAAATCATTACCTTGTATATGGTTTAGTGAATCTCGCATTCTAACACTCGGTCATCCTCACAAGTATTGCAAAATTTCACTTCTCGACAAACTGAGTTCGGATATATCCATTGCTTCTGCAAGCTGAACAAAACATCTATTGTTCTTCACAACTCTCAGGTTTTCATATCCTCCTAAGAAACGTCTGCTGATCAAATCACAACTTCTTCTGAAATTTCTTTTTCCAGGGAGTCCTTGATCCTTATTAATTTATGGGCATGTGCGTTATGGGCGCACTTCAACACATGTATAACTTTAACTCATCCTGGGGTTACAATTGTTCCATATTCCCAACATTATACCTCCTTTATATCCAATAGTACTTCATCCCTTCATATTCTTGTGGTATCCCACATATCGAGATAAAAAGCATACTTATTTTGTCCAAAGTCCACTCTGTGGAATATCATTATCCTTTCTAGGGGTCAAGTGTCCTCATAGAGTACTACCACCCTTGAAATACACAAATTCTTCTATAGACCATATTTCTCATATCCTCGAAAATAGTCAAAATCTTTGTTCATAGAGTAACTACTCATAAAATTCAACGTATGAAATCATGACACATGAACTTTATTGATTTATGAATTTATTAGAATCTCTGAGCACCCATTACATAATTCAACTCATCGAACTTATGAAAATAAAATTACTTTCTACTACTCTTATTATCCATATCAAAATCTCAACTACTCAGCTCTAGCTTTCATCTGATCTGAACATTCCCTAGCAAAATGTCCCGCTTCTTTGCAGCGAAAACAATTGACTTCCGACATGTCTCGGGGTTTCTTTGTGATTATATAGGCTCCTTGCATTTTTTTAGCTTCTTCTCCGGACATTTATAAGTGTAATGACCTAAATGCTTGCACTTGTAACATGTGATATGACTCAGGTCCTACTTTGTAGAAATTGGGTTGTTCTTGGGATACATTTTGTTTCTCTTCCTGGACTTCTCCGTACCAATCAGGACTTCTATTTCTTGTGGGTAATAATCTACTTCCACTGTCAGGAATTCTACTAGATACCCTTTAGGACAATACTGGGAGATGTGTCCTTCTTCTCCACATTAATAGCGTGACTTGGTGTAAAGTTTAATTGGATCTTCTTCGGGTGTGTCCTCAAAATCTTCTTTCATCGCAGGTTCTTCTAAAACTTCCACGAGGGTTTCTTTCATTGCTTCTTTCTTCTGCTGGATAGTTTGTTCTACCATGGGGTAAATGTGACACTGAGCATGGCAGTGGGTAGTCCCTTCACACAAGAAACAAGTAATCTACCTAGTTGGGCATTGTTCAGCTGGGTGACTTTCTTTACAATGAGGGCATTCATCCTTGTGCTCATCCTAGGTGTGTCCTATCTCTCCACAAATCCTACAGGCACAAGGTTTCGTCTTCGGGTTATCACCACGCTTTCGGATGAGACAACATTTTAATAGAGTCTTCTTGAATTCCTCCCAACTTTTTGCTCCATTATATCCTTGTATGACTTGATGCATTTTCCACCATGTTGCAACACTTTTTGTAAGGTACTGAAGAGCGTATTGAACCTCATACTTCCTTGCAATCAAATTTTTCCTGAAGTGATCCTCAATATTTTGTGTCCATAGCTCTGCCTCCGGCTGGGTCATCAGTCCAGAGAATACAAGTCCATCTCTTCATTCATCCTCTATTCGTTCCAAGGGTTTTGGGGTGAGATAAGAGAGATAGAGAGGGATACACACCATACAAACAATAGTTTTGAAGAGACGGGTTTTATTTTGTGGCCGTCGGAAAAACATCAGTGAAGCTCATAATCGTCACATCTAACGTAAGTATATAACAGGGGTTCGGTCTTCTAAGGGTCATAAATCTTCAAAGTCGTCAAACTCTTCAAATCTTTGGAATATCCATTGTTGTAGCTTCAACACTTCTAATGCATGGTGAAATCCTCTTTATTCTGAAGTGGTCTTAGTTGTCTGAATCTTGTCCTTCTCGGATTGGGCTCATCAGTTGAATCTTCGTGTGGTAAATAGGGGGAAAGAGTATAGTCTAACAGTTCTAGGTCAAAGGAAATATTTGGTAAAGAATAGAAAAGAAGAGAGTTAAACAATCCTCTTGAAAATAAGGTTTTAGAGAAATCATCTCCTAAGGGCTTGCCAGTTTCTAGGGGTCACGTCCTACAGTCAACATGTGCTTTGATACCATCTTGTAGCGACCCGACCCAGATGGATCGAAGTCTCTGTGCTTAAGTATCATCCCTGGATCGGTATGCTGACACACAATACTCGAGGATTTATAACAGAGGTAAATCACATGTATAAAATAACGTAAATACTATTACCTCAAGTAATATAGCGGAAGTAACAACAAGGTTGTGGAGTCCCAACAACACCAATGGCAAAGTTGAGTGTAGTCATCGCAACCCTAATGTATCACTTACTCGTTGAATAATTCCTGCAATATGAGACATTACAGCCGTGTAGGTCAATACGTTGAATGTACTGGCAAATTCACACCACAAAATAATGATGAACAATATCTATCATTACATGCATATTTGGCTGGTGGAGACTCTAAGTTTAATTTTGCATAAAGCTATTTTTTTCCTACAACAAACGAATAAATGTTTTATTCACTACCAAGTTTATGCCATTATTGAGAAGGTTCCTCCAACTCAATCCAAAAAATTCCCAAATTATTAATAACCCAATATATTAATTAAATAGAGTGATGAGATCAACACAAAATTCACTTCTAGATACTCAAATTGTCCATAACCGGGGACACGGCTAATCATGATTAGTTTGTACACTCTGCAGAGGTTTGTGCACTTTTCCCCACAAGAATCGACCACCTCCATGATCGGAAGATAGACATAGCCTTTCTGAATTTCTACCTCTAAACCCTGGGTAGATTGGTACACCTACTTTCCCCTACATCAGCTAGTATACTACGGAAAGAGGTCACACCACTTACTCAACTATGCCAGGGCTCATAATGGCTTGTGGCTGCACGGAAGTTTCTAGGCATGAAATATCATATGATCCCTTTGAGCCTGGGTGGCATTCCGTAGGGTGATCACACGGGTCCTCCGGGATCCCCTAGGGCAAACACTGGTTTCTTCAGGTGCCCAGGCAAGCCACTTGTTTCTCTAGGGTGACCCAACCATTCCACCCAGATGTGTGGTAATATTGCCACCTTAAACTTTCCCTTAATTATTATTTCTCTCATAACTTGCATGAATCTCACATACCAATCCCCGTCTACGAGCATGGCTAAGCAACATATGACACAACGAATATTCCCGAGATGTTTCAAAGATCATAGGTTCCTACCTCATGAACTACATTGCAAGGCCACATGTTCCCAATCCTACTCATGCAATCTTTGAGGGTGAAACTAATGCATAGTAAAAACCGGGTACTGAAAAGTATGATCAAAGTGTGAACTTGCCTTGTACTGTTGATGAAGATTATTTGCACTCATAACTCCAGATAGTTCTACTCGTCACACTCCGGTCAATCTATCGTAAGTAAGCAATTTTATCCACACATAAGCAATCACTCAAAAGCCCAAAAAATGCAAAGGAAGATTGCAAAAACTCCAAAAGAACCAAATCAAATTATTTTGCAAGATTAGATCCTAATTTCGGTGAAAAAGTGTGGTGATGGCTCAATATGTTATATTATGCCTGGGGATTCAATTTGAAAAAGAAATCAATTGAAAAAGCGGTACAGTTTACAAGATATGATCAAGTGAAGCTTCGAGTTCAAATTTGAATCGTTCAAATTTGAATCATTCAAATTTGGAAAGATCAAAAGTTGAAACTAATGATAACTCTGGATGTAGGAAGTCAACATGAAAATGTAGGAAAAAGAATTACTAGAGTGAAAATAACGGATCAAGTAATTCAACTCTTTGGTGGAATAGTAAAGTAACTGGCTAAGATCAAAATTATATGTTGGAAAGATGCACTAATTATGCGAACGGAAAGATTACTTCAAAACGAATCCGATGCAGTTGGGTTCATTGGAAACGGAAGTACGGATGAAAGGATATGATCGAAAGAAATTTGAGTATAAATCAGAACAAATTTTGAAATTTGAAAGTTTCAAAAAGGTTATTTGATAGATTCGCTAGATAGGTGAAATCAAGAAAAAAATATTGGCGTTGGTTTCGTCTAATTTGAATGAAAGAGTAAAAAGTTATGGTTGTTTGAAAAATCAGGGTCAAGCTATTTTACGGAGAAAAAAAAGCTATGGCTAAAAGAATTATACTTTTAAAATGTAAATACAGAGAATAATTTATAAATTTAATTATTTTACCGTACGCTAGTCTAAAAATAATAAGCTATGAAAGTATAAAAAAATACAAAGAAAAATACCTTTATGAGACAACTTCCAGAAGTTCCGCCAGGGAGATGAAATTATATTTTTCTTTTGCGAAGCTAGTCAAACCAAAATATTGATTTAACCCACAGTGGATGATTTTTGGGTTCTATGGTTCTATATTTACAAGTAGAAGAGAGGCTTAGAGGTTAAAGGCTAGGCAATGTGGGACTAAGGGCGTGGTAGTTGCCCAGGGCTGGAAAATCCTCAACTCCAGCGCCCAACTCCACTAGCCAGCTTCCCACGTAAATTGTTGGAGCCAGCGATCTGTTCGGTGCGGCAGCTCCTCGGAGCCAGCGATCGGTCAGGCCAAAAGGCCACAAATTGCATATTCAGCCCGTTTTGGTTGGCCAGGCCTAGGCATACGTGGGCTGCTGTGTGTCATTTTGTTCTTTTTCTTTGCACTGTGCCTCTACAGGAATGGTTCGCCTGTTCACTGTTGTCCTTTTTTTACTGTTTCGATTTTGATATGTACAGAAGCGGTTTCACCATATTCATCACAAATTCACCATTAGCAAGTACGTGCAAGGGTGGCAAATCGAGCATCACCTTCCAAAAATCGGAAGAGATGGTCGTCGAGGCAGAGAATTGATGCAACCTACGTGCTCAGTGGTCGAATCCCGACGGAGGAGCTCGATTCACGGTACTGACAGGGGTCGCTGACGGTGTCGGACGAGCTGGTCGCTGGCGGGATGGAGGAGCTGGCCAGGGACGACGGCGGACGAGAGCGAACAGGGTGGGGAAGGCATGTACTACCGGCGGTGGAGAGCGCGGCCGCCGATAGGCAAGGTGCTCTGCGTCATCGCCTCTTGCATGCGGCGGCTAGGGTTCAAGAAGGGGAAAAGGAGTCGGGGGTGGAGAGACGACTAGATGGGAGGGCTGGTGCGGGTCGTCCTGTCACTTGGCGGTGGCACATGGACGTAAATTATGTCGAACTCCTGCTTCCCAGTTTTCGTAGAGCCAGGTTTTCCCAACTCCACGACTCCGAACAATCTGCACTAGAATATTAGCCAGCTTCTCAGTTCAAAAACCAGGAGTGGATGCGTTCGGCTGGACTCCATGCGCGGAGTCAAGGATTTCAGAAGCTAGAGAGCTTCCGAACACGCCCTAAAGATAGACAGAAAAGAAAAGAAATAAAGGTGAAAAAAGAGGAGCTCGCATGGGCCTAAAAGTGTTCGGCCGGCCCCGCGTGCTGTAGTTTTTTTTTTAGAACATAATTCGGCCGAAGTGAAAATAGAAAGAAAAAAATGGCTGGGTTGGCCTCGCCCATGTAGGAGAGAAGAAAAAATCTGTTGGGGCGCCTGATGCCACTATGTTGCGCACATGGGCGACAGTTAGTCCCAGGCGCACGCGCAGTTTTTTGGTTTTTGAAATATAAACAGAAAAAAAACTGAATAACGAAAATAGAAATAAAATTGTACATAGGCATATTATATATATCAAAAATTTCATAAAAAGATTTCCTAAATGATGACATACTTTCAACAGCAAATAAATTCCACAAAAATTTATATAAAGCGAACAGTACTAGTGGTTCATTCAAAAACCAAATAAAAAATATTGTAAAATACCAAAATGATCAAACTCATTTTTCTCTACTTTTCTACTGTAGGGAATCATTTTACCCTATTTTCCATATATTTTATTTTTGGAGAAAAATAATTTGAATAAAAACCAAATAACTTCAAATTGAAAGTGGGTTTCAAAATAATTTCAAAGGGACTTTCAATTTGATTCTTTGAAACTTCCAACTCTCTTTCTTAGCATTTGAAGAAGTCATTTTATCTTCTCTCATGAAACTCATTGAGTTGCATAAAGTTTCCAAATTTGAAATATTTCCAAATGGAATTCCAATCTTTTCAAAACCCTTTTCATTTATTTAAATGGAAGAAGTAATATCATCTTCACTCTAGGGTTTTGTGATGAAATGAATATGAATTCATGGAGATCATAAATGCAAGGTGAAAGTTTGGGAAAGTCATTTCATTCCCTCTCATTCAACTTTCAAAAAGTTTCAAATTTCACTCAATTTCACACAAGCAACCACACCACAATCAAACAAACAGTCAAAAATATTCATTTAATATAACATTTCAAAATTTAGAATTTTGGGATGTTACAGGACGGATGAGCATCGGAGCAAGCGGACGCTGCGGCGACATCGCATTGGCGCAAGCATGCGATGGAGGACGCGACCAGGCAATGGCAGACGCTAGCAGGCGCAGCACAGGCGCGAGCAGGCGGCGGCAAACGCGAGCATCTGCGGCACGGACGCAAGCAGCGGTGGGTCCGACCACACACCAAAGCAATCCCACTGGACTGGTGGGGGACAAATGTCCAGATTGCTTTTCATTTCAGGGCCAAGGACCCAGCTGGTTTTTTCATGGGTCTTTTTGAAAAAAAAATATCTGGATGTAATAGGCTTCATTTTTGGCATGTCACCCTGTCTAGCGGGACCCACATGCAAGCCCCCATGTCATAATCGCTCTCAAAACGGCCAAAGCCACTTACTAATAAAAATTGCATCAAGATTCGTAGACCACCTAGCGACGACTGCAAGCACTGAAGCGAGCCAAAGGTGCGCCGCCATCACCGCCCCTCCCTCGCCGGAGCCGGGCAAACTTTGTTGTAGTAGGCAGTTGAGAAGTTGTCGTGATAAGGCCTCATAGGACCAGCGCAGCAGAACAGCAACCTCTGCCGATGAAAAGTAGCATAGATCAGAAGGATCCAACCTAAAAATACATGAACGTAGATGAACTACGACTAGATCCAAGCAAATCCACCAAAGACAGATCCGCCGGAGACACACCTCCACACGCCCACCGATGATGGTACACATCGCTGGGACGAGGCTAGGCAGAGATGACCTTATTCCATCTTTAGGGAACCGCCGCCAGCTCGTTTCGTCAAGGAAGTTCTTTCTCGTTGAATAGTGCTTCCCCTTCTTCTTGCTGCTGCTCATGGTGATCTTAGTTAATGTCTCTTTGTACTAGAAAAGATAATTTTTATTCCTCCTAGTGTATTTTTTCTTCATCAGTTTATTGATGTTTCTCCTTTTCTTCAACCAAGAGAGTTGGGCCGTTCCTGAAATATTGTGTCTCGTTTCTTGGAGTGGGAAATTGAGTGAGCGCGATGAGCGACTTTTTTGTTGCTTTCCTGCTGCATACTGTAGCAACATAGCCAATCGCCCCTTGGGAAAGCCATACATTGTATGCTCTTATTTTATTTATCTTTTTCATGTTTAACGTCTGGTGAAAGATGCAATCTCATAGTTTCGTTTCCTTGCCCTGCTAGAAAGCATGAGTAAATATCTTATCATATAGTCCACTTAATTGCTTTTAGTACAACAGAACTTATCCAACCTTTGCTTTCGTGCTATTTTTGTATTACAATAATGAGCATTAATATCAAACCTACTATAAAAAGGATTGCCCTCTCATTTGCTCTTCCTCAAGGCTTACAAGTAGTCGCTTTCCTATCAACGCCACATACAAGTTAGGATCAAGATTGCAGCTTGGACGCTACTCCTAACACTCGCCTTTCTCGTGCTAGCATCAAGTAAGTTTAATCAGTTCCTCCAAGAGTGTTGTATCAATCCAATCAACAAATTATGTTTTCTCGTGGTGTGTATTTCTTCGTGTTGGTGATATTTTGCAGATGCGGATACAGAACCAAGTTGTACGGTCAAATACTTGAAGAAGTTTGGTGGGTATTTGATTGGTGGTTGTCAGAAAGATTGCCACCGAATCCTTACGTGCCCCGAAGACAAGGATTGTGATTTGGAGGCTGACATTGTTGGCAAGAGGTGCAGGTGCACGATGTGCATATACTCCTCCAAGGCTCAAATAAAGGAAACTGTCATGTTAACTAGCTAAGCTAAAATAATAACAATGCCATATCGTGCGGTGTATCACCATGACTATTCGCAATAAATCTTTACAGAACATAATTCAATGTTACACCTTGAGTTTTGTACATGGTGTTATTAAGTTACTTAGGGTACAGACTTTTAAAACATTTTTAAGATCATCAAGCACAGTTCATATTGGATAAAAAAACCAGAATTTTCACCAAACAAATTTGGTGAATATTTGGTTTGTCTTGATCAAATTAATCTTGTATAATACTTTTGATTTGTAATCTAGATCAAATATTATCCGAACTTAGGTCTGGATCTACAATAATACAATGAGGTCTCATCATTCGGAGGCTAATACTGGGTCCGGGTCAGATTGAATTGCAGGTTAGGATACCCTTCTGCATCCGCCAGCATCCATCAATGTGGAGATTCATTTACAGAGCCTAGCTTTGAGATGGAGGTTGTTTCCAATCTTGCCTCTGACTCCGACAACTCTACCATTCTAATGGTCTGCATGGTGGAGCTCATCGACATATCGCTCAAAACACTCCTCCCGACATAACCGTGCCTGAGTCCATTAGTATATATATTCATTCATGATATGACAAGGACATCTCCAACGCTGACCCGCAAATGTCTGTTTTTAAGTCCAGACATGATCCGTGGACATGTTTCCGGAGAGAACCATCCAACCCTATTTACAAATTAATCCGGTTGGACGGAGAAAGAGTAGATGCATGTGGCGGGATATTGTGGTATGGTGTCCGGTTGAGAAAAGAGAGGGACCATACATGTGAAGAGAGAAGGACCACGCGATGGCTTTTGCGTTCATCAAATTCATGTCCGTACTCCGACAAATTTCCCCCGATTTTGTGCATGTCACACTTGCGAAATCATCTTGTGGAACCTGCCGGAGCTGTTATTCCTTTTGATCCCGGCTGTGCACACTTTCTAACATACAATTTTGTTATCTTCTTTCTCCTTTTGTTGCTTCTCTCTTGCACTAGGGTCTGCTGGATGCGTCCTACTAGGGACTTTCGTATGTAATTCTCCTATCTAATCATTGGATTTGGCAGCTCTCCTGCCAACATAAAGAAACATGGTGGCGTGCTCCCTTGACAAGGGACCCTGGCTACTAGGAGCTCGTGACGGCACCTCAGCTGCACGCAAGCGCGGGCTGGCTAGACTGGATGGTGTGACGCGCCATGTCAGCACTCCTTGCTTCACGGGCACGCGTTGCATTCGTGTTGCGCTCGTCTTGCTCGAGCGACTCAGCTTGCCGCATGCCATGATTTTCTGACGCGATTACGTCGGTCCGCCTCATGTCGTGGTCTTCTGACGCCGCATCTTCATCTTCTACTTGTGTAACTGCATCATCACACATTATGTCATGGACTTTTGACGACACGTCTTCACCTGGTTTTAGTCTGTAGCATCAACACAAGTTCCCGTATGATGATAATTTCTTTTCTGCAAGCACGACAATTTGTTTAGTCCTCCTCGTCCACCAATTCGCACATCAACATCATGCCTTCGTCATCGCCTTCCGTGGCAATGAGCGCCCTTTGCCACGGTTATGACACCTCACTTTTTTTGATGTCAAACTTTCTCGGTGGTGGTGCAGCCTCGTCGTTCGAGTCAGGGAAGTTCTTTCTCGCCGAGCTCTGCACGTGGCGGTCCATCACTTTATTGATGTTTCTTTGTACAGGAAAAGATAATTTACGTTCCTTCTGATATATTTTGGCTTCATCACTTTATTGACATTTCTCTGTTTCTTCAACTAGGCGACTTGGGTCGTTCTTAAAAGATTGTGCCTCGTTTCTTAGAATAGGAAATTGGGTGAGCACGAGGAGCGACTTTCTTGTTGCTTTGCTGCTGCAAACAGTAGCAACTTGTCCAACCGCCCCTTGGGTAAGCCATACATTGTACTAGAAGTTGTCGCGCGCTTTCCTGTGCCATTCTTATTTCATGGGTTCTACTTTTTTTGTGGATGTACCATGATTAGTCGCTGTGTTTCGGGCCTTAAGTATGCTAGGCTCGGTGTTTTTCCTTGCGATGGGGTCGTCCTTGACTTTTGTTGGAGGCATAGTTTAAACGTAAGGGAAAAGACAACAATAGTTGCATACATACACATATTTTCAAGGAAATTCACAGAAGCGCTGACCACAGAGATAATTGATCATGACATCCAATACACCACCACCCCTCCCCCCCCCCCAACCCCAACCCCTGCGGCGCATAGCGTATTAACACCGAGCATAGGACTCTTATAGAGTCCAATGGCACGGCCCCGCCCGCTACTGTATATATTGGGCCGATCCATTAGTAAATGTGTAAGTAATTTCAAATGGTATTTTAGAAAATGTCCATGAACTTTAAACTAATGTTCATCTAGTTTTCCAAAATAAGCTTGTACATTTTGAAATGTATTGACGACATTTTATGAAGTATTCACATGATATGTTCGCACATTTTGAATAAATGGTCATTAATTTAAAACAAGTGTTCAATTTTGAAAAGTGCCCATGCTAAAAATGTATGTGCATTGGAAACATGCTCATATAGTTGCAAACCGTGTTGATCTCTACTAGTAAGTTGCACGTGCTTTGCACCTAACATATACGCACGACACCCTAATAATCCATCATTTTTATTTGTAAGGCATATCTTAAAAATACTCAATATGTTAGAAGTGTACTACCACATTTCAATTTTGACAAATCCAGATTCGAAGGTCAAATTTCCCTTGCTAGGTGCTCTGGTTCATTGGCCCTCACACGTGACGCTCTAGTATTGCACTCCAATGAATGCTGCATGTTAGTTATGTGCGTCCATAGAGACGTTTCATTGAACACACATTGTTTTCGATATTGCTCATTATTCATGCCGAATGGTGACATACATGCAATGTGTACTTTTTACAAAATATTTGGCACTGGTCAATGTGCCACATGGACGAATCGGACCAAGATAGGACTTGCAATGTGTTAGACATGGGCAGGACATGCAGTGACCACTTATCTACTTTTTATGATTTATTATATGTGCATGTTTATACTTATAGGACCCAGTTGAATCTTAAATAATTTCAGGACCTTGGATTTATTTTACATTTTTAAATATTTGTTTTAATAAATACATATTAACAATTTTGAAGACCTCCAGAAGACGTTAAATGTTCTGATGCCATATATAAATATATGCATGGAAGAAATCTTGGATTATAACACTATAATAGAGTGTTATGAATTCTGCCAAAACGCGTTTAGGTAAATGTAAATAAGATGACACATAACTTAATATTTCTATGTACAACTCAGTATCAAGATGTGCTTATAATAACATTTTGCATAAATGTGAAGAGGGCTTTTAAACGTACAAACTCTTTATTGAATTTGTCGCAAAATAAATTATTTCAGGAGTTTCGAATATGACATGCAGATTTGTAGTCAAATATTTATAATATTTGAATAAAAATATATATTATAATATGTTCATGTATGATAGAAATATTAATTTACTAATGGTGATTGCTATTTTGATGCTATAACTTTGGTAAATTAACATATCAAACTTTGAAATGTTTTAATCATTGCACATTTCTTATTTGTTTAATTTTACATATAAGCTTGGATCCAACAAATGGAACTTCCGTGGCCTCTTGAAATTGTTGGAAATATGCCCTAGAGGCAATAATAAAATGATTATTATTATATTTCCTTGTTCATGATAATTGTCTGTTATTCATGCTATAATTGTGTTATCCGGAAATCGTAATACATGTGTGAATACATAGACCACAACATGTCCCTAGTGAGCCACTAGTTGACAAGCTCGTTGATCAACAAATAGTCATGGTTTCCTGACTATGGACATTGGATGTCATTGATAACGGGATCACATCATTAGGAGAATGATGTGATGGACAAGACCCAATCCTAAGCATAGCACAAGATCGTGTAGTTCGTTTGCTAGAGCTTTTCCAATGTCAAGTATCATTTCCTTAGACCATGAGATCGTGTAACCCCCGGATACCGTAGGAGTGCTTTGGGTGTACCAAACGTCACAACATAATTGGGTGACTATAAAGGTATACTACAGGTATCCCCGAAAGTATCTGTTGGGTTGACACGGATCGAGACTGGGATTTGTCACTCCGTATGACGGAGAGGTATCTCTGGTCCGACTCGGTAATGCATCATCATAATGAGCTCAATGTGACCAAGTGGTTGGTCATGGGATCATGCATTACGGTACGAGTAAAGTGACTTGCCGGTAACGAGATTGAACGAGGTATTGGGATACCGACGAACGAATCTCGGGCAAGTAACGTACCGATTGACAAAGGGAATTGTATACAGGATTACTTGAATCCTCGACATCGTGGTTCATTCGATGAGATCATCGTGGAACATGTGGGAGCCAACATGGGTATCCAGATCCCGCTGTTGGTTATTGGCCGGAGAGTTGTCTCGGTCATGTCTACGTGATTCCCGAACCCTTAGGGTCTACACACTTAAGGTTCGGTGACGCTAGGGTTGTAGAGATATTAGTATGCGGTAACCCGAAAGTTTCTCGGAGTCCCGGATGAGATCCCGGACGTCACGAGGAGTTCCGGAATGGTCCGGAGGTGAAGAATTGTATATAGGAAGTCCAGTTTCGGCCACCGGGAAAGTTTCGGGGGTCACCGGTATTGTATCGGGACCACCGGAAGGGTCCCGGGGGTCCACCGGGTGGGGCCACCCATCCCGAAGGGCCACATGGGCCAAAGTGGGAAGGGAACCAGCCCTTGGTGGGCTGGTGCGCCCCCCTTGGGCCTCCCCTGCGCCTAGGGTTGGAAACCCTAGGGGTGGGGGGCGCCCCACTTGACTTGGGGGGCAAGTCCCCCTCTTGCCCCCCCCCTTGAGATTAGATCTCTAGGGGGCCGGTGCACCCCCTAGGGCCCCTATATAAAGAGGGGGGAGGGAGGGCTGCGCACCCTAGTCCCTGGCGCCTCCCTCTTCCCCCGTACCACCTCTCCCTCTCGCTGAGCTTGGCGAAGCCCTGCCGAGATCGCCGCTACTTCCACCACCACGCCGTTGTGCTGCCGGATATCCATCAACCTCTCCTTACCCCTTGCTGGATCAAGAAGGAGGAGATGTCTTCCCCAACCGTACGTGTATTGAACGCGGAGGTGCCGTCCGTTCGGCACTAGGATCTTCGGTGATTTGGATCACGGCGAGTACGACTCCCTCAACCCCGTTCTCTTGAACGCTTCCGCTCATGATCTACAAGGGTATGTAGATGCACTCCTCTCTCTCGTTGCTAGATGACTCCATAGATTGATCTTGGTGAAGCGTAGAAATTTTTTATTTTCTGCAACGTTCTCCAACAGTGGCATCCTGAGCTAGGTCTATGCGTAGTTTCTATGCACGAGTAGAACACAATTTTGTTGTGGGTGTAGATTTTGTCAATTTACTTGCCACTACTAGTCTTATCTTGTTTTGGCGGCATCGTGGGATGAAGCGGCCCGGACCGGCCTTACACGTACGCTTACGTGAGACAGGTTCCACCGACTGACATGCACTAGTTGCATAAGGTGGCTAGCGGGTGTCGGTCTCTCTCACTTTAGTCGGATCGGATTCGATGAAAAGGGTCCTTATGAAAGGTAAATAGAAATTGGCATATCACGTTGTGGTTTTGGCGTAGGTAATAATCGTTCTTGCTAGAACCCTATAGCAGCCACGTAAAAACTTGCAACAACAATTAGATGACGTCTAACTTGTTTTTGCAGCATATGCCTTGTGATGTGATATGGCCAAAAGGATGTGATGAATAAATTATATGTGATGTATGAGATTGATCATGTTCTTGTAATAGGAATCACGACTTGCATGTCGATGAGTATGACAACCGGCAGGAGCCATAGTTGTCTTTATTTATTGTATGACTTGCGTGTCATTGAATAACGCCATGTAATTACTTTACTTCTTTGCTGAACCGTTAGCCATAGTAGTAGAAGTAATAGTTGGCGAACAACTTCATGGAGACACGATGATGGAGATCATGATGATGGAGATCATGGTGTCATGCCGGTGACGAAGATGATCATGGCGCCCCGAAGATGGAGATCAAAGGAGCAATATGATATTGGCTATATCATGTCACTATTTGATTGCATGTGATGTTTATCATGTTTTTGCATCTTATTTGCTTAGAACGACGATAGTAAATAAGATGATCCCTCATAATAATTTCAAGAAAGTGTTCCTCCTAACTGTGCGCCATTGCGAAAGTTCGTTGTTTAGAAGCACCACATGATGATCGGGTGTGATAGATTCTAACGTTCACATACAACGGGTGCAAGACAGATTTACACATGCATAAGCACTTAGGTTGACTTGACGAGCCTACCATGTACAGACATGGCCTCGGAACACAAGAGACCGAAAGGTCGAACATGAGTCGTATAGAAGATACGATCAACATGGAGATGTTCACCGATGATGACCAGTCCGTCTCCCGTGATGATCGGACACGGCCTAGTTGACTCGGATCATGTATCACTTAGATGACTAAAGGGATGTCTAATCTGAGTGGGAGTTCATTAAATAATTTGATTAGATGAACTTAATTATCATGAACTTAGTCTAAAACCTTTGCAAAATGTCTTGTAGATCAAATGGCCCACGCTCATGTCAACCTCAACTTCAACGCGTTCCTAGAGAAAACCAAGCTGAAAGATGATGACAGCAACTATACGGACTGGATCCGGAACCTGGGGATCATCCTCATAGCTGCCAAGAAAGCATATGTCCTAGAAGCACCGCTAGGTGATGCACCTGCCCCGGTGAACCAAGACGTCATGAACGCTTGGCAGTCGCGTGTTGATGATTACTCCCTCGTTCAGTGCGGCATGCTTTACAGCTTAGAATCGGGGCTCCAAAAGCGTTTTGAGCAACACGGAGCATATGAGATGTTCCAAGAGCTGAAAATGGTTTTCCAAGATCATGCCCGGGTCAAGAGATATGAAGTCTCCGACAAGTTCTATAGTTATAAGATGGACGGAAATAGTTCTGTCAGTGAGCACATACTCAAAATGTCTGGGTTGCACAACCTCTTGTCCCAGCTGGACATTAACCTCCCGGACGAGGCGGTCATTCACAGAACCCTTCAGTCGCTCCCGCCTAGATACAAGAGCTTTGTGATGAACTACAATATGTGGGGGATGGTGAAAACTATTCCTGAAGTATTTTCAATGATGAAATCAGCGAAGGTGGAAATCAAAAAGAAACATCAAGTGTTGATGGTCAATAAAACCACTAGTTTCAAGAAAGGCAAGGGTAAAAAGAACTTCAAGAAGGACGGCAAGGGAGTTGCCGCGCCGGGTAAACCAGTTGCCGGGAAGAAGCCAAAGCACGGACCCAAACCTGAGACTGAGTGCTTTATTGCAAAGGGAACGGTCACTGGAAGCGGAACTGCCCCAAGTACTTATCGGACAAGAAGGCCGGCAACACTAAAGGTATATGTGATATACATGTAATTGATGTGTACCTTACCAGTACTCGTAGTAGCTCCTGGGTATTTGATACCGGTGCGGTTGCTCATATTTGTAACTCAAAACAGGAGCTGCGGAATAAATGGAGACTAGCGAAGGACGAGGGGACGATGCGCGTCGGGAATGGTTCCAAGGTCGATGTGATCGCCGCCGGCACGCTACCTCTTCATTTACCTATGGGATTAGTTTTAAACCTCAATAATTGTTATTTAGTGCCAGCTTTGAGCATGAACATTGTATCTGGATCTCGTTTAATACGAGATGGCTACTCATTTAAATCCGAAAATAATGGTTGTTCTGTTTATATGAGAGATATGTTTTATGGTCATGCCCCGCTGGAAATTGTTTATTCTTAATGAATCTCGAACGTGATGTTACACATATTCATAGTGTGAATACCAAAATATGTAAGATTGATAATGATAGTCCCACATATCTGTTGGAAATATGCCCTAGAGGCAATAATAAAAGTATTATTATTATATTTCCTTGTTCATGATAATTGTCTTTTATTCATGCTATAACTGTATTATCCGGAAATCGTAATACACGTGTGAATACATAGACCACAATATGTCCCTAGTGAGCCTCTAGTTGACTAGCTCGTTGTGATCAACAGATAGTCATGGTTTCCTGGCTATGGACATTGGATGTCGTTGATAACGGGATCACATCATTAGGAGAATGATGTGATGGACAAGACCCAATCCTAAGACTAGCACAAAAGATCGTGTAGTTCATTTGCTAGAGCTTTGCCAATGTCAAGTATCTCTTCCTTCGACCATGAGAGCGTGTAACTCCTGGATACCGTAGGAGTGATTTGGGTGTATCAAACGTCACAACGTAACTGGGTGCCTATAAAGGTGCACTACAGGTATCTCTGAAAGTATCTATTGTTTTATGCGGATCGAGACTGGGATTTGTCACTCCGTGTAAACGGAGAGGTATCTCTGGGCCCACTCGGTAGGACATCATCATATGCGCAATGTGACCAAGGAGTTGATCACGGGATGATGTGTTACGGAACGAGTAAAGTGACTTGCCGGTAACGAGATTGAACAAGGTATTGGATACCGACGATCGAATCTCGGGCAAGTAACATACCGATAGACAAAGGGAATTGAATACGGGATTGATTAAGTCCTTGACATCGTGGTTCATCCGATGAGATCATCGTGGAACATGTGGGAGCCATCATGGGTATCCAGATCCCGCTGCTGGCTATTGACCGGAGAACGTCTCGGTCATGTCTGCATGTCTCCCGAACCCGTAGGGTCTACACACTTAAGGTTCGATGACGCTAGGGTTATAAAGGAAGTTTGTATGTGGTTACCGAATGTTGTTCGGAGTCCCGGATGAGATCCCGGACGTCACGAGGAGTTCCGGAATGGTCCGGAGGTAAAGATTTATATATGGGAAGTCCTATTTTGGCCACCGGAAAATGTTCAGGTTTTTTCGGTATTGTACCGGGAAGGTTCTAGAAGGTTCCGGAGTGGGGCCCACCTGCATGGGGGGACCCACATGGAAGTGGATAGTGGGGGCAAGGCCCCACACCCCTGGTCAAGGCGCACCAAGATCCCCCCTTAGAAGGAATAAGATCATATCCCGAAGGGATAAGATCAAGATCCCTAAAAAGGGGGGATAACAATCGGTGGCGAAGGAAATAATGAGATTTCTTTCCTCCCACCTTGGCCAACGCCCCAATGGACTTGGAGGGCAAGAAACCAGCCCCTCCACCCCTATATATAGTGGGGAGGCGCATGGGAGCTAAACAGGAAGTTCTGGCACAGCCCTACCTCTCGTCCTACTCATCTTCTCCCGTGGTGCTTGGCGAAGCCCTGCAGGATTGCCACGCTCCTCCACCACCACCACGCCGTTGTGCTACTGCTGGATGGAGTCTTCCTCAACCTCTCCCTCTCTCCTTGCTGGATCAAGGCGTGGGATACGTCACCGGGCTGTACGTGTGTTGAACGCGAAGGTGCCGTGCGTTCGGCACTTGATCATCGGTGATTTGAATCACGACGAGTACGACTTCATCAACCCCGTTCACTTGAACGCTTCCGCTTAGCGATCTACAAGGGTATGTAGATGCACTCTCCTTCTACTCGTAGCTGGTTTCTCCATAGATAGATCTTGGTGACACGTAGGAAAATTTTGAATTTCTGCTACGTTACCCAACAGTGGTATCAGAGCTAGGTCTATTGCGTAGATTCTTTGCACGAGTAGAACACAAAGTAGTTGTGGGCGTTGATGTTGTTCAATATGCTTACCATTACTAGTCCAATCTTGTTTCGATGGTATTGTGGGATGAAGCGGCCCGGACCGACCTTACACGTACTCTTACGTGAGACAGGTTCCACCGATTGACATGAACTTGGTGCATAAGGTGGCTAGCGGGTGCCAGTCTCTCCCACTTTAGTCGGAACGGATTCGATGAAAAGGGTCCTTATGAAGGGTAAATAGCAATTGGCATATCACGTTGTGGTCTTGCGTAGGTAAGAAACATTCTTGCTAGAAACCCATAGCAGCCACGTAAAACATGCAACAACAATTAGAGGACGTCTAACTTGTTTTTGCAGGGTATGCTATGTGATGTGATATGGCCAAGAAGAATGTGATGAATGATATGTGATGTATGAGATTTATCATGTTCTTGTAATAGGATTCACGACTTGCATGTCGATGAGTATGACAACCGGCAGGAGCCATAGGAGTTGTCTTTATTTATTGTATGACCTGCGTGTCATTGAAGAACGCCATGTAAACTACTTTACTTTATTGCTAAACGCGTTAGTCATAGAAGTAGAAGTAGTCGTTGGTGTGACAACTTCATGAAGACACGATGATGGAGATCATGATGATGGAGATCATGGTGTCGTGCCGGTGACGATGATGATCATGGAGCCCCGAAGATGAAGATCAAAAGGAGCAAAATGATATTGGCCATATCATGTCACTATTTGATTGCATGTGATGTTTATCATGTTTATGCATCTTGTTTGCTTAGGACGACGGTAGTAAATAAGATGATCCCTTACAAAATTTCAAGAAGTGTTCTCCCCTAACTGTGCACCGTTGCTACAGTTCGTCGCTTCTAAGCACCACGTGATGATCGGGTGTGATTGATTCTTACGTTCACATACAACGGGTGTAAGACAGTTTTACACAGCGAAAACACTTAGGGTTAACTTGACAAGCCTAGCATGTGTAGACATGGCCTTGGAACACAGAGACCGAAAGGTCGAGCATGAGTCGTATGGTAGATACGATCAACATGAAGATGTTCACCGATGATGACTAGTCCGTCTCACGTGATGATCGGACACGGCCTAGTTGACTCGGATCATGTGATCACTTAGATGACCAGAGGGATGTCTATCTAAGTGGGAGTTCATAATATGAACTTAATTATCCTGAACATAGTCAAAAGACCTTTTGCAAATTATGTCGTAAGCTCGCGCTTTAGTTCCACTATTTAGATATGTTCCTAGAGAAAATATAGTTGAAAGTTGATAGTAGCGATTATGCGATCAGTAGAAAGCTTATGTCCTTAATGCACCGCTCAGTGTGCTGAACCCCAACGTCGTTTGTCGATGTTGCGAACATCGGACATACACGTTTTGATAACTACGTGATAGTTCAATTAAATGGTTTAAGTAGAGGCACCAAAGACGTTTTCGAAACGTCGCGGAACATATGAGATGTTTCGAGGGCTGAAATTGGGATTTCAGGCTCGTGCCCATGTCAAGAGGTATAAGACCTCCGACGATTTTCTTAGCCTGCAAACTAAGGGAGAAAAGCTCAATCGTTGAGCTTGTGCTCAGATTGTCTGAGCACAACAATCACTTGAATCGAGTGGGAGTTGATCCTCCAGATGAGATAGTGATGTTTCCCCAAAGTCATTGCCACCAAGCTGCTAGAGCTTCGTGATTAACTATAACATATCAGGGATAGATATGATGATCCTTGAAATATTCATGATGTTTGACACCGCGAAAGTAGAAATCAAGAAGGAGCATCAATTGTTGATGGTTGGTGAAACCACTAGTTTCAAGAAGGGCAAGGGAACAAAGGGATACTTGATGAAACGGCAATTCAGCTGCTGCTCTAGTGAAGAAACCCAAGGTTGAACCCAAACCCGAGACTAAGTGCTTCTGTAATAAGGGGAACAACCACTGGAGCAGCATTACCCTAGATACTTGGTAGATGAGAAGGCTGGCAAGGTCGATAGAAGTATATTGGATATACATTATGTTAATGTGTACTTTACTAGTACTCCTAGTAGCACCAGGGTATTGGATAACGGTTCGGTTGCTAAGTGTTAGTAACTCGAAATAAAAGCTACGGAATAAACGGAGACTAGCTAAAGGTGAGCTGACGATATATGTTGGAAGTGTTTCCAAGGTTGATATGATCAAGCATCGCACGCTCCCTCTACCACCGAGATTGGTGTTTGCGTTGAGCATAGACATGATTGGATTATGTCTATCGCAATACGGTTATTCATTTAAGGAGAATAATGGTTACTCTATTTTTGAATAATACCTTCAATGGTCTTGCACCTAAAGGAATGGTTTATTGAATCTCGGTCGTAGTGATACACATTTTCATGCCAAAAGATATAAGATAGTGATGATAGTACCACTTACTTGTGGCACTGCCATGTAAGTCATAATGGTATAAAACGCATGAAGAAGCTCCATGTTGATGGATCTTTGGACTCACTCGTTTTTGAAAAGTTTGAGACATGCGAACCATGTCTATTGGTGTATATGCATGAAGAAACTCCATGCAAATGTATCGTTCGGACTCACTTGATTTTGAATCACTTGAGATATGCAAATCATACCACATGGGCAAGATGACTGAAAAGCCTCATTTTCAGTAAGATGGAACAAGATAGCAACTTGTTGGAAGTAACACATTTTGCTGTGTGCAGTCGAATGAGTGCTGAGGCATGCAGTGAATATCATTATGTTCTTACTTCACAGATGATTCGAGTAAATGTTGAGTATATTTACTTGATGAAACACAAGTCTGAATTATTGAATGGTTCAAGTAATTTCAGAGTGAAGTAGCAGATCATTGTGACAAGAGGATAAAATGTCTATGATATGATCATAGAGATGAATATCTGAGTTACGAGTTTTGGCACACAATTAAGACATTGTGGAAATTGTTTCGCAATTAATACCGCCTGGAACACCATAATGTGATGGTGTGTCCGAACATCATAGTTGCACCCTATTGGATATGGTGCGTACCATGATGTCTCTTATCGAATTACCACTATCGTTCATGGGTTAGGCATTAGAGACAACCACATTCACTTTAAATAGGGCACCACGTAATTCCGATGAGATGACACCGTATGAATTATGGTTTAGAGAAACCTAAGTTGTCGTTTCTTAAAAGTTTGGGGCTGCGACGCTTATATGAAAAAGTTTCAGGTTGATAAGCTCGAACCCAAAGTGGATAAAATGCATCTTCATAGGAAACCCAAAACAGTTGGGTATACCTCCTAATTCAGATCCGAAAGCAATATGGATTGTTTCTAGAATCGGGTCCTTTCTCGAGGAAAAGTTTCTCTCAAAAGAATTGAGTGGGAGGATGGTGGAGACTTGATGAGGTTATTGAACCGTCTCTTCAACTAGTGTGTGACAGGGCACAGGGAGTTGTTCCTGTGGCACCTACACCAATTGAAGTGGAAGCTTATGATATTGATCATGAAACTTCGGATCAAGTCACTCCCAAACCTCGTAGGATGACAAGGATGCGTACTACTTCAGAGTGGTACGTAATCCTGTCTTGAAGGCCATGTTGCTAGACAACAATGAACCTACGAGCTATGGAGAAGCGATGGTGGGCCCGGATTCTGATAAATGGCTTGAGGCCATAAAATCCGAGAGAGGATCCATGTATGAAAACAAAGTGTACACTTTGGCAGAATGGCTCGATGGTCGTAAGGCTAATGAGTACAGATGGATTTCAAAAGGAAGACGGACAATGATGGTAAATGTCACCATTAAGAAAGCTCGACTTGTCGTTAAGATGTTTTCCGACAAGTTCAAGGAGTTGACTACGATGAGATTTTCTCACTCGTAGCGATGCTAAGAGTCTGTTGGAATTATATTAGCAATTACTGCATTATTTATGAAATCTTGCAGATAGGATGTCAAAACATTGTTTCCTCGACGATTTTAATGAGGAAAGGTTGTATGTGATACAACCGGAAGGTTTTGTCAATCCCGAAAGATGCTGATAAGTATGCAAAGCTCCAGCAATCCTTCTAAGGACTGGAGTGAGCATCTCGGAGTTGGAATGTATGCTTTGATGATGATCAAAAATTTTGGGTTTGTACAAAGTTTATGAGAAACTTGTATTTCCAAAGAAGTGAGTGGGAGCACTATAGAATTTCTGATGAGTATATGTTGTTGACATATTGTTGATCAGAAATGACGTAGAATTTTTGGAAAGCATATAGGGTTATTTTGAAAGTGTTTTTCAATGGAAAGCCTGGATTAAGCTACTTGAACATTGAGCATCAAGATCTATAAGGATAGATCAAAATGCTTAATAATACTTTCAAATGAGCACATACCTGGACATGATCTTGAAGGTGTTCAAGATGGACCAGTCAAAGAAGGAGTTCTTGCCTGAGTTGTAAGGTACGAAGTTAAGACTTAAAGCTCGACCACGGCAGAATAGAGAGAAAGGACGAAGGTCGTCCCCTATGCTTAAGACGTAGGCTCTTCAGTATGCTATGCTGTGTACCGCACCTGAAGTGTGACTTGCCATGAGTCAGTCAAGGGGTACAAGAGTGATCAAAGAATGGCTCACAGGACAGCGGTCAAAGTTATCCTTAGTAACTAGTGGACTAAGGAATTTTCTCGATTATGGAGGTGGTAAAAGAGTTCGTCGTAAAGGTTACGACGATGCAATCTTGACACCTATCCGGATAGCTCTGAGTAGAGAGACCGGATACATATAATGGAGCAATAATTTAGAATAGCTCCAAGTAGAACAGTTGTTTGGAATAGCTCCAAATAGAGCGTGGTAGCTGCATCTAGGAGATGACATAGAGATTTGTAAAGCACACACGGATCTGAAAGGTTCAGACCCGTTGACTAAAACCTCTCTCACAAGCAACATGATCAAACATAAAACTCATTGAGTGTTAATCACATAGTGATGTGAACTAGACTACTGACTCTAGTAAACTCTTGGGTATTAGTCACATGGCGATGTGACCTGTGAGTGTTAATCACATGGCGATGTGAACTAGATTATTGACTCTAGTGCAAGTGGGAGACTGTTGGAAATATGCCCTAGAGGCAATAATAAAAGTATTATTATTATATTTCCTTGTTCATGATAATTGTCTTTTATTCATGCTATAACTGTATTATCCGGAAATCGTAATACACGTGTGAATACATAGACCACAATATGTCCCTAGTGAGCCTCTAGTTGACTAGCTCGTTGTGATCAACAGATAGTCATGGTTTCCTGGCTATGGACATTGGATGTCGTTGATAACGGGATCACATCATTAGGAGAATGATGTGATGGACAAGACCCAATCCTAAGACTAGCACAAAAGATCGTGTAGTTCATTTGCTAGAGCTTTGCCAATGTCAAGTATCTCTTCCTTCGACCATGAGAGCGTGTAACTCCTGGATACCGTAGGAGTGCTTTGGGTGTATCAAACGTCACAACGTAACTGGTTGACTATAAAGGTGCACTACAGGTATCTCCGAAAGTATCTATTGTTTTATGCGGATCGAGACTGGGATTTGTCACTCCGTGTAAACGGAGAGGTATCTCTGGGCCCACTCGGTAGGACATCATCATATGCGCAATGTGACCAAGGAGTTGATCACGGGATGATGTGTTACAGAACGAGTAAAGTGACTTGCCGGTAACGAGATTGAACAAGGTATTGGATACCGACGATCGAATCTCGGACAAGTAACATACCGATAGACAAAGGGAATTGAATACGGGATTGATTAAGTCCTTGACATCGTGGTTCATCCGATGAGATCATCGTGGAACATGTGGGAGCCATCATGGGTATCCAGATCCCGCTGCTGGTTATTGACCGGAGAACGTCTCGGTCATGTCTGCATGTCTCCCGAACCCGTAGGGTCTACACACTTAAGGTTCGATGACGCTAGGGTTATAAAGGAAGTTTGTATGTGGTTACCGAATGTTGTTCGGAGTCCCGGATGAGATCCCGGACGTCACGAGGAGTTCCGGAATGGTCCGGAGGTAAAGATTTATATATGGGAAGTCCTATTTTGGCCACCGGAAAATGTTCAGGTTTTTTCGGTATTGTACCGGGAAGGTTCTAGAAGGTTCCGGAGTGGGGCCCACCTGCATGGGGGGACCCACATGGACGTGGATAGTGGGGGCAAGGCCCCACACCCCTGGTCAAGGCGCACCAAGATCCCCCCTTAGAAGGAATAAGATCATATCCCGAAGGGATAAGATCAAGATCCCTAAAAAGGGGGGATAACAATCGGTGGGGAAGGAAATAATGAGATTTCTTTCATCCCACCTTGGCCAACGCCCCAATGGACTTGGAGGGCAAGAAACCAGCCCCTCCACCCCCTATATATAGTGGGGAGGCGCATGGGAGCTAAACACGAAGTTCTGGCACAGCCCTACCTCTCTTCCTACTCATCTTCTCCCGTGGTGCTTGGCGAAGCCCTGCAGGATTGCCACGCTCCTCCACCACCACCACGCCGTTGTGCTGCTGCTGGATGGAGTCTTCCTCAACCTCTCCCTCTCTCCTTGCTGGATCAAGGCGTGGGATACGTCACCGGGCTGTACGTGTGTTGAACGCGGAGGTGCCGTGCGTTCGGCACTTGATCATCGGTGATTTGAATCACGACGAGTACGACTTCATCAACCCCGTTCACTTGAACGCTTCCGCTTAGCGATCTACAAGGGTATGTAGATGCACTCTCCTTCTACTCGTAGCTGGTTTCTCCATAGATAGATCTTGGTGACACGTAGGAAAATTTTGAATTTCTGCTACGTTACCCAACAATATCTGTGGCACTACTGCCTTGGTCACATTGGTGTCAAACGCATGAAAAAGCTCCATACAGATAGACTTTTGGAGTCTCTTGATTTCGAATCATTTGACACGTGCGAACCGTGCCTCATGGGCAAAATGACCAAGACTCCGTTCTCCGAAACAATGGAGCGAGCAACCAACTTATTGGAAATTATACATACTGATGTGTGCGGTCCAATGAGCGTTGAGGCTCGCGGTGGCTATCGTTATGTTCTCACTCTCACTGATGACTTAAGTAGATATGGGTATGTCTACTTGATGAAACACAAGTCTGACACCTTTGAAAAGTTCAAGGAATTTCAGAATGAGGTAGAGAATCAACGTGACCGAAAAATAAAGTTCTTACGATCAGATTGTGGAGGAGAATATTTAAGTCACGAATTTGGTACGCACTTAAGGAAATGTGGAATCGTTTCACAACTCACGCCGCCTGGAACACCTCAGTGTAACGGTGTGTCCGAATGTCTTAATCGCAGTCTATTGGATATGGTGCGATCTATGATGTCACTCACCGATTTACCGCTATCATTTTGGGGATACGCTCTATAGACAGCTACATCCACTTTAAATAGGGCACCGTCTAAATCCGTTGAGACGACACCGTATGAATTATGGTTTGGGAAGAAACCTAAGCTGTCCTTTCTAAAAGTTTGGGGATGCGATGCTTATGTCAAGAAACTTCAACCTGAAAAGCTCGAACCCAAGTCGGAAAAATGCGTCTTCATAGGATACCCTAAGGAAACCATTGGGTATATCTTCTACCTTAGATACGAAGGCAAGATCTTTGTTGCCAAGAACGGGTCCTTTCTGGAGAAAGAGTTTCTCTCGAAAGAAATAAGTGGGAGGAAAGTAGAACCCGATGAAGTATGCCTCTTGAACCGGAAAGCAGCGCAGCTCAGGAAGATGTTCCTGTGGTGCCTGCATCGACAGGAGAGGAAGTTAATGATGATGATCAAAGTACTTCGGATCAAGTTGCTACTGAACTTCGTAGGTCCACAAGGACACGTTCCACACCAGAATGGTATGGCAACCCTGTCCTAGAAATCATGTTGTTAGACAACGGTGAACCTTCGAACTATGAAGAAGCGATGGCGGGCCCAGATTCCAACAAATTGTTTGAAGCCATGCAATCCGAGATAGGATCCATGTATGAAAAAAAAGTGTGGACTTTGACAGACTTGCCCGATGATCGGCGAGCGATAGAAACCAAATGGATCTTTAAGAAGAAGACGGACGCAGATGGTAATGTTACCATCTATAAAGCTCGAATTGTCGCTAAGGGTTATCGGCAAGTTCAAGGGGTTGACTACGATGAGACTTTCTCTCCCGTAGCAAAGCTGAAGTCCGTTCGAATCATATTAGCAATTGCCGCATACTATGATTATGAGATATGGCAAATGGACGTCAAAACGGCATTCCTTAACGGCTATCTTAAGGAAGAACTGTATATGATGCAGCCGGAAGGTTTTGTCGATCCTAAGAATGCTAACAAGGTATGCAAGCTCCAGCGATCCATTTATGGGCTGGTGCAAGCATCTCGGAGTTGGAACATTCGCTTTGATGAGATGATCAAAGCGTTTGGGTTTATGCAGACTTATGGAGAAGCATGCGTTTACAAGAAAGTGAGTGGGAGCTCTGTAGCATTTCTCATATTATATGTAGATGGCATACTTTTGATGGGAAATGATATAGAACTTTTGGACAACATTAAGGCCTACTTGAATAAGTGATTTTCAATGAAGGACCTTGGAGAAGCTGCTTACATATTAGGCATCAAGATCTATAGGGATAGATCGAGACGCCTCATAGGTCTTTCACAAAGCACATACCTTGATAAGATATTGAAGAAGTTCAATATGGATTAGTCCAAGAAGGGGTTCTTGCCTGTGTTGCAAGGTGTGAAATTGATCTCGGCTCAATGCCCGACCACGGCAGAAGATAGAGAAAAGATGAGTGTCATCCCCTATGCCTCGGCTATAGGGTCTATTATGTATGCCATGCTGTGTACCAAACCTGATGTAAACCTTGCCGTAAGTTTGGTAGGAAGGTACCAAAGTAATCCCGACATGGAACACTGGACAGCGGTCAAGAATATCCTGAAGTACCTGAAAAGGACTAAGGATATGTTTCTCGTTTATGGAGGTGACGAAGAGCTCGTCGTAAAGGGTTACATCGACGCTAGCTTCGACACTGATCTGGATGACTCTAAGTCACAAACCGGATACGTGTATATTTTGAATGGTGGGGCAGTAAGCTGGTGCAGTTGCAAGCAAAGCGTCGTTGCGGGATCTACATGTGAAGCGGAGTACATGGCAGCCTCGGAGGCAGCGCATGAAGCAATATGGATGAAGGAGTTCATCACCGACCTAGGAGTCATACCCAACGCGTCGGGGCCGATCACTCTCTTCTGTGACAACACTGGAGCTATGGCCCTTGAGAAGGAGCCCAGGTTTCACGAGAAGACCAGGCACATCAAGCGTCGCTTCAACTCCATTCGTGAAAATGTTCAAGATGGAGACATAGATATTTGCAAAGTGCATACGGATCTGAATGTCGCAGATCCGTTGACTAAACCTCTTCCGCGAGCAAAACATGATCAACACCAGAAATCTATGGGTGTTCGATTCATCACAATGTAACTAGATTATTGACTCTAGTTCAAGTGGGAGACTGTTGGAAATATGCCCTAGAGGCAATAATAAAATGATTATTATTATATTTCCTTCTTCATGATAATTGTCTGTTATTCATGCTATAATTGTGTTATCCAGAAGTCATAATACATGTGTGAATACATAGACCACAACATGTCCCTAGTGAGCCTCTAGTTGACTAGCTCGTTGATCAACAGATAGTCATGGTTTCCTGACTATGGACATTGGATGTCATTGATAACGGGATCACATCATTAGGAGAATGATGTGATGGACAAGACCTAATCCTAAGCATAGCACAAGATCGTGTAGTTCGTTTGCTAGAGCTTTTCCAATGTCAAGTATCATTTCCTTAGACCATGAGATCGTGTAACTCCTGGATACCGTAGGAGTGCTTTGGGTGTACCAAACATCACAACGTAACTGGGTGACTATAAAGGTATACTACAGGTATCCCCGAAAGTATCTGTTGGGTTGACACGGATCAAGACTGCGATTTGTCACTCTGTATGACGGAGAGGTATCTCTGGGCCCACTCAGTAATGCATCATCATAATGAGCTCAATGTGACCAAGTGGTTGGTCACGGGATCATGCATTACGGTACGAGTAAAGTGACTTGCCGGTAACGAGATTGAACGAGGTATTGGGATACCGACGATCAAATCTCGGGCAAGTAACGTACCGATTGACAAAGGGAATTGTATACGGGATTACTTGAATCCTCGACATCGTGGTTCATTCGATGAGATCATCGTGCAACATGTGGGATCCAACATGGGTATCCAGATCCCACTGTTGGTTATTGGCCGGAGAGCTATCTCGGTCATGTCTACGTGATTCCCGAACCTGTAGGGTCTACACACTTAAGGTTTGGTGGCGCTAGGGTTGTAGAGATATTAGTATGCGGTAACCCGAAAGTTTTTCGGAGTCCCGGATGAGATCCCGGACGTCAGAGGAGTTCCAGAATGGTCCGGAGGTGAAGAATTGTATATAGGAAGTCCAGTTTCGGCCACCGGGAAAGTTTCGGGGGTCACCGGTATTGTACCGGGACCACCGGAAGGGTCCCGGGGGTCCACCAGGTGGGTCCACCCATCCCGAAGGGCCACATCGGCCAAAGTGGGAAGGGAACCAGCCTCTGGTGGGCTGGTGCGCCCCCCTTGGGCCTCCGCTACGCCTAGGGTTGGAAACCCTAGGGGTGGGGGGCGCCCCACTTGACTTGTGGGGCAAGTCCCCCCCCCCTTGAGATTAGATCTCTAGGGGGGCGGCGCACCCCCAGGGACCCTATATAAAGAGGGGGGAGGGAGGGCTGCGTACCCTAGTCCATGGCGCCTCCCTCTCCCCCCGTACCACCTCTCCCTCTCGCTGAGCTTGGCGAAGCCCTGCCGAGATCGCCGCTACTTCCACCACCATGTCGTTGTGCTGCTGGATCTCCATCAACCTCTCCTTCCCCCTTGCTGGATCAAGAAGGAGGAGACGTCTTCCCCAACCGTACGTGTGTTGAACGCGGAGGTGTCGTCCGTTCGGCACTAGGATCTTCGGTGATTTGGATCACGACGAGTACGACTCCCTCAACCCCGTTCTCTTGAACGCTTCCGCTCGCGATCTACAAGGGTATGTAGATGCACTCCTCTCTCTCGTTGCTAGATGACTCCATAGATTGATCTTGGTGAAACATAGAATTTTTTTATTTTCTGCAACGTTCTCCAACAGAAATATCTACGGTGACTCCAAGTATGCACTCGGTGAAGCTAAAAGGAATTCATTCAGCAGGACCGGCAAGAATCCCTTGGGAGACGGGCACGTTTCTGGAAAGATCACCAAGCTTCCTTATAGGAGTAGTATTTTATAGGGAAAATCGCCTAGCTTCTAGATAGCACATACAGTTGGTTCGGGGAAGAAGTGCTACTGATGGACGGGGAGGCAAATCCATCACATGCTGGCCGTTGGATTCATAACAATGATGACGGATGAACGGCAGATTTCAGCCTGGTGTGGGCAGTCAACGGCTCTGATCACTACAACGGTGTTTTGGCGGGAAACTGAGAGGGAGTGGTAAATCCAAATTCAAAACTGCTACACTATAGTAGTAGAGAAGAGATCTCTATAAAAAGTTACTAACCGTGTTCGTGTATCACTTACAATGTGTGCACACATTTCGAAAGTCAATACAATCTAAAAAAGTATGCATTTATCTGATCTAAAAACTATTCATTTATGTAAAAAAAATGTTTATGTTTTTGAGAAATTTTCATGAAATTTAAAAAGATGTTTAAAAAATGTTCACACTTGTTTTGAAAAGAAATATTCATGAATAGCACCAAAAAACAAAAGAAAAAGGAAATTGAAACAAATGTAAAAGAACATATATCTCAAAAATGCAAATAAGAGAGAGAGGGGGGGAGAGAGAGAACTACCCTCTCTAATTCCATTGATAGAAAAGGAATCTATACATAGGGAGAAGCTACCTCCAAGAGATTGCAGTTATAAATGTTAAAAGAAAAGTGACATCACTACTTAGGATTGGCCACACGAATGATGATTCGTTAATTAATACATTTTAATTATTAATATAATAAACACATCCTAATTTATTCCTAACATTTTCTCTGTTCAATCAGTTTTGCTTGTTGAGTCTTTTATTGGCTGGGTGTGTTAACGGTCTTTTTCTTTCATGGTTAGACGAACCGACATGCAAGGGACCAGCTAGCGAACTACGCATGTACACAAGAAAGTTGGACACGCAAGGGACCGAGTTGCCCACCAACACGTCTCACCCACTGTCACTCAGGACCCATGCACTTTTCACACCCTAGATTCACTAGGAGAGCTTATTTCAAGGGTGCTTAGTAACTGTATAGATAGATGCTCTTCTTTTATCTATCTTATTCATGTGAAAACATCTGCTCAACGGTGTAATCTCTTAATTTCGTTTCCTTGCTCTGCTAGAAAGCGTTTGTACATATCTTACCCTGAAGTCCACTTAATTGCCTTTAGTACGATAGAACTTATCCAATCTTTCTTTTCATGCTATTTTTGTATTACAATGATGAGCATTAATATCAAACCTACTATGAAAAAGGTTGCCATCTCATTTTCTCTTCCTCAAGGCTCACAAGCAGTCACTTTCCTACCAACGCCACATACAAGTTAGGATGAAGATTGTAGCTTTGACGCTACTCCCAACACTCGCCTTTCTCGTGCTAGCATCAAGTACGTTTGATCAGTTCCTCCAAGAGTGTTGCATCAACCCAATAAACAAAATTATTCTTTTCATGATTTGGATTTCTTCTTGTTGGTAATATTTTGCAGATGCGGATACAAAACCAAGGTGTACGTTCAAATACCTGAAGAAGTTTGGTGTGTATTTGATTGGTGGTTGTCAGGAAGATTGCCAACAAATCTTTACATGCCCTGAGGACAAGGAATGCAATTTGGAGGCTCATATTGTTGGGAAATTGTGCAGGTGTACAATGTGCATATACTACTCCAAGGCTCCAATAAAGGAAACTGTGATGTTAACTAGCTAAGCAAATATTAGTGCTGGTTTGCTAAAAATAATAACAATGCCATATCATGGGGGTGTATTAGCATGACTATTCGCAATAAATCTTTATAGAACATAATTCAATGTTACACCTTGAGTTTTGTACATGATGTTATTTTTTTCGACAGAGGGTGGAATTTATTGACTCAAAATGAAGCATCAAGAAGATACATAACACAGTGAGCACACACCCAGCCTCTGCATAGCTAGGATGCACACAGCCAACACCATCTCACACACACACACAATAAACGCCGACACCTAGCAAAGTCATATAAGACCAAAGCTATGTGTAGGCAAGGAGAAATAAAAACCCTCAAAGTGATCAGATCTGTGATCGGCAAACTACAAAAATGACCATATCTGCACCAACAATTTCATTACACCACATGGACGATGAGATTCTTCAACAGCAACGCCTTCAGGAAGGGAGGAGCAACAATCAAGTGTCACCGTCACCGGATCCTACCACAAGGTTAGAATCTAGGTTTTCACCCTAAAGAATCAGTCTGAGCATATTCGAGCAATGCCTTCAACAAGGTAGCGACATAAGAAAAAACATCGCCATTGCCAGGTATAACCACTCGAGTCTGACCTAGGCTTTCGTCCCGAAGCTCGAGACCAGGTGCTCGAGTAACACCACCATCGAAATCACTCATGTGTTGTCGCCGCCACTTTTCCGTGATCCCAGCAGCTACATGTCATGTGACCATCGTCACCACACAACCATCCCTTTGCGTCAAGCCATCGTCCATAATTTGTATCTCACCATCGAAGTCACCACGAGATCAGGAGAGGTGACTCATGCCAAAGACCTTTCGATAACCACCGCCGTCATGGAGCCATAGATAGTCGCATTGCGGTCACTACCATCTGGCCGATCAAATCTGGATCACCACCACCAATTCATGGACCGTAGCGCCGCCGGCCGGCCACCATATGAGCAGAAGGCCAGCACTCTGTGGTTCCACGGCTCCACATCTACACCACCACACTGAGCCCTCCATGGATGCACCTGAAGATCATTCACATAAGAAATAGATTGTTGTCTCATGTTGTGCACAGAACCGATCCTGAGTCTACCACGCACACGAGGCAGACAACTAGACGCCGGATCTGGCGCCCTAGCAAATGGCCACAGCCTGGAGGGCGCGTGTCGTGCGTCGCACCAGGCAGCAGTAGGAGGTCAATGGATGATGAGTAATGGTGGGGGTTGTAGGAGATGCATGAGTAAGGGAGAGAGGGAACCCGCTGCCCCCGTCCGCCGAGATCAGCATCCTCCAGCGGCGGCGGGGGGTTTGGTGGCTTGGCTGGGGGACTTTTGATGGCGGCGGTTGTGCCTCCGGAGTAGCCCGAGAGCGACCCGAGAAGCTCGCTCATACCACCTTCCTTTTCGAATATATCTCACAAGGTATTACCAATAGGTGCCCCCCCGACTCCTAGGGTTCCTCCCCTGCTCCCCTGCCGCCGTCAGCCACCCTCGCCCCCTCCCGCCGGCGTCGGCCGTCGGTGCCCCCCCCCTTCCAGCCCACCTCCCTCTCCCCCTTCCTCCTCCCCCTCCCCCGGCGCTCTCGTCGCCCCCAGAGGCGGCGGAGCTCCCCTGCCCTCCTCCCCGTCTCGACCCCCTGCTCCTCCATATCCCTTCGCCGCCACCAGCAGTGGCCTCCGGCATGCCTGGGTGGTGTTGGCAGCGGCGGACGTCCCTTCCCCGTACGCCTGGAGGGGGAGTCGGGGCACCCTCCTGCGCGGCGGCGGTGTTGCTCGACTGACGGCGATGAGGCCCGGCTGCAGAGTTCTGCGGGCCTCAGGTGCCCACTGTCGGAGTCAAAACCGGTGGATCTCGGGTAGGGGGTCCCGAACTGTGCGTCTAAGGCTAATGGTAACAGGAGGCTGGGGACACGATGTTTACCCAGGTTCGGGCCCTCTCGATGGAGGTAATACCCTACTTCCTGCTTGATTGATCTTGATGATATGAGTATTACAATAGTTGATCTACCACGAGATCAGAGAGGCTAAACCCTAGAAGCTAGCCTATGGTATGATTGTTGTTGTGTCCTACGGACTAAACCCTCCGGTTTATATAGACACTGGAGGGGGCTAGGGTTACATAGAGTCGGTTTACAAAGGAGGAGATCTACATCCGAATCGCCAATCTTGCCTTCCACGCCAAGGAGAGTCCCATCCGGACACGGGGAGAATTCTTCAATATTGTATCTTCATAGTCCAACAGTCCGGCCAAAGTATGTAGTCCGGATATCTGGATACCCCCTTATCCAGGACTCCCTCAGTACCCCCTGAACCAGGATTCAATGACGATGAGTCCGGCGCGTAGATTATCTACGGCATTGCGAGGCGGGTTCCATCTCCGAATACTCCAAGATAAATTCCGAACACAAGGACCGTGTCCAGCTCTACAAGATAAAATTCCATATACCACCGTAGAGAGAATAATAACCCACAAATCTAATCTGCTGACAACTCTTCTAAAAGTGACATCACGCCACGGTCCGGTTTTTATTCGAACCGTTTTTACAACTTGCTACAACACATACCACGAGGCGGTTTCCTTGGCACGTCTTGTCAGGGCAGATATCATGTCCCCCTTACTATGGGATCCTCATCAATACGGGTATGGGTAATCCAACCGTGCATGTTGGCATGACCTCGTGTTTTTAGGCAAGTCCCGAACGACCACATTTGGGGACGCTTGATATTCTTCCCCCCTTTATAAAGGAGCTGAGGCCTATCCCTCTATCTCCATGCTCACACATCTCGCACCCTGAGTTCCAACACCCAAAGCTCGAGCCTAAGCACCCCGGATCTTTGATCATGTCCGGATCCGACCATCAAGTCCAGTGGATAGCTTCCTCTGTCATAGAGGAGGATATTGTGAAGCTCAGGGAGGCCGGGTATTTGACCGCCGATGTCAAGCACATGCTTCCTGCTCCCGAACAGGTTATCCCCACTCCCGAGCCCAACGAGAGCGTCATATTTGTCTCCCATTTCCTCCGGGGCCTGGGTCTTACTCTTGACCCCTTCGTGAGGGGGCTTATGTTCTACTACGGGCTAGATTTCCACGATCTAGCTCTGGATTCCATCCTCCACATCTCGTTGTTTATCGTCGTGTGTGAATCCTTCCTTCACATTACCCCCACTTTGTCTTATGGCTCAAGACTTTCAATGTGAAGCCGAAGATGATCGAGGGGCGACACGCAGAGTGCGGAGGCGCCATAATAAGGAGGAACATTGATGCCCCGTGGCCCGAAGGCTCCTTCCTGGAGGTATCTGATTTATGGCAACGGAGGTGGTTCTATGTCACAGCTCCTCGAGGCTCAAAGTGGGCGGCTGCGCCCGCCTTCCGCCCGGGCCCTCCACCTCAACTGGCGTCATGGGCCAACGTGGGACTGAACTGGGGGCCTGCGAACGATGTACCAATACTACAAAGCCGCATTCAGGAGCTCCTCGAGAGGGACATTAGCCTTGTTAAGATAATCCAGGTAATGCTAGTTCGGCGGGCCTGCCGTGCAAACTTCGACCTCTCTGGATGTGGGAGTTCAATCCAGAGGGCCCACGAACCATTCATCACTTCTTCGGCATGACGCCCGAAGGGATGTATAAGTTGTTCTTCGGACCACGAATAAAGTGTCTGGACACCACCGAGGATGCGGGCCTGAGCTGCAATCACCTAGATAGCCAAGTAAGTAACCCTACAACCGAACACTTTGCTTACATTCATAGCATTGTTCTGAATACTGTCCGCAACCAGGATTGGCTTAGTAAGGCAGAGAGGATCAGGTGTTCGGCCCCGCTTCCCGAAGGCTCGTCCTGTCCGGCAATGGCCAGGATTCTTAAATGGACGCTAAGTCAAGTGCCAGCAGAGAAAGATGAAGGGAAGAGTGGGGAGGCCAAGAGTGGGCCTCACACATTGTGCATCCGAACCGGGGGAGTTAATGTCTCCATGGAGGAGGAGAATTGGGAAGGTGAACCTGGGGTGTCCTCCCCCAGCGGGAAGAAGAGGGCCGCCTCCGAAGATTTGGAGACGGGGGCGCCTAAACAAGGGGAGAGAACTTCACCAAAGGGCCCTGTCCCGAAGGGCGTCCTCACCGCACAGTGCCCGCAAACGGGCCAGCCCTCTACCGAGCTGTAAGTTTAATTAAATAAGGAACTTATTGCTTTTTCCTCTCAGAGTAATAACCAGGACCTGTTTTTTGTAGTCCGGCCAGCAGTTCATCTCAACAGGATTCGTCCTCGGGGGATCTTCTTCTAGAGATGATGGAGAGTGAAACCCCACCTACCTCTCCGCCCCGTGAGGCGGGCGACCCTGAGGTATCGTCACGGAGGAGTCCATATCCAATGGAGCCGGAAGCTAACACTTCGGCCGCCTCGAGCCCAGCACATTCGGCTCTAGTGGCGGACAATGAAAAGGGTCCGGAAGAGTCCGGTGTCCGGCCGAACACGTCGACGGGCCTCCTGGAGTCAGCTGCTCTCTTGGAGGATCATCATACACTAATGGGTACGGTGTTGGAGAAAATCTCCTCCGCCACAAGAAGTTTAAACGAAGTTTTCAGGAGCTTGCTCAAAGGCTTTGAGGTAAGCCACAAAAATACGCAGCTTTTAGTTGCACCGCACGCGATGCATGCGCTCTATGTAGATAGTAGCCCCTGAGACTGTGGATGCCAGTCCATGGCGGCAAACGGAGGATCACACTCCCAGATAATGATCGCACTTGTATTGATGTGCAGGTTGCTAAGGGTTCGGCAATAGACCAGACCGCTGAATGCGCCGAATTGAGGCGGCAGTTTGACGTGGTGGAGGCCGACATCATGAATGTCAACAAGCGATTCGAGGAGTCGCAGAGTATGCATTCCTATATCCACATCCGTGTTGGGAAATTGTAAGAAGGTTGTAATATTAATTTGATGTGATGTAGTTGCAGGCGGAGCTGCTGCCGTTGAGGCCCTAAGGGCGGAGCTTGCCCTAGCCAAGGAACAAGCCCGCGTTAGCAATGCGGCTGCTCTAAAGGTGGCCGAAGAATTGAAAGCCGAACAGGCCGCTCATCTCCGAAGCAAAGAAAAGATAGCCGAGATGGCTGTGGAGCTGAGGGAAGCCGCCGGCCGGTATGAGCTTCTCGAGAAGGAGAATTAGGTGAAGGCAGCTGACCTGAAGAAGGCGCTGGAATCGGCTAAAGAGACGCGCTCTCAGATTAGAGACGGGCGGGAGGAACTTCGACAAGCCGGGGAAATCGCGGCTGGAAATCCTTACTTGTTGCGGATGAAGGTTTTGGATCCAAAGTATGCTCCATTGGATAAGCTATGGAGTGTTTCAGATGAGTATGCGGACTTGGCAAAGAGTGCGGCTGATGCGACCATGTTGTTCAAGGACCATGAAGATAATAAAATAGAAAGACTATTTTGGTCGCAGTTTAATGCCCCAGCGCGCTCCTTACCCTTGAGTGAGAAGATGGCCGCTATAGCCGAGCTCCATATGTTGTCCGGCCTTGCAATGAGGTCTGTGATAGACCATCTGTGGCCGAAGGGGCCGAAGCCGGACAGTTACATTGGTTTGGTGCAACAATTATTTGGCGCCAGAGCACAGATCGATGCCGTGAAGAGATCGACGTGCATAGAGGGTGCATGGATGGCTCTTGCCCGTGTGAAAACATACTGGGCGGATATGGAGGCAACCAGCATTGCAACCCAGGGTCCGGCAGGAAGCCAAGACCCAGCCGAGCACTATTTTGAGCAGGTCATAGAAGCTTCCCGTAGAATAGAGGCTCAGTGCTCAAAGAATGTCATGTTTTGAGTGACGATTCTATTAATTGTAAACAAATATACTTTTGCCTGGAAGTATTATAATGTCTCCTGTGCGGCTGTTTATGTATGCATATAACATGAAAGTTAGCAGTTGTTGGCTTCAGCCCCCACGCACATAATGCGGGGGTGTTCGAGAAAATATGTGTGAATACACTTGATCCAATGTCTTGGTCCGTTAAGGAGGTGATCGCACGTCGAACAAGGCAACCAGACTATATAGAAGTAACACTTTTCACTTAGCATGGTAGTTTGAAATGTGGGGCTACTATATAGCCCCTGGTACTTCCGCGAGCGTCCGGATATGATGCACGTACTTGACCGGGAGACCAGTCCTTCGTTAATGTGGAGGAATCCTATAGATTCTGATGAGTCCTCGAGTGGTTGACCAGTCTCTCGTTGTATCATGACAGTCAGTTTTCGGCTTTCTCTACTAAGGTGCTCATCCAAAAAAATCAGGGCACAATCGTAGTAGTTCTCCTTTGGACGCCTTAGCCGATAGGACGGAACGTAAGGCAGCAAACCCAGGAGCCGGGCTAACCCAACATTTGACCAAAGACATGATTCGGAGGTGATGCATATAAGGCCAAACTCATGACGCCGAACACTCCCGAAGGTATTCAGACTTTATAACATATATTGGGCTGAATAACGCCCTTGGCCCTGTGATTCCAGGTACGTGCATTGATCTGTCGTGGCAAAAAACCTATAACGTCAGTATCCCTTATAGGTTTATTAAATACCCATGGGATGTCGAGCAACAAAAGACAGTAAAGAAGGTTTACGCAGGGGCTTAATCTAAAGAGAAACCTGTGGGCGGGGCCCTGCTGCACGTCTGAGCCTGTGTCTCCGTTGTGTCGTATGCTGGAAGGGTGTCGCGCTGGTTGTTGGAAATATGCCCTAGAGGCAATAATAAATTAGTTATTATTATATTTCCTTGTTCATGATAATCGTTTGTTATCCATGCTATAATTGTATTGATAGGAAACTCAGATACATGTGTGGGTACATAGACAACACCATGTCCCTAGTAAGCCTCTAGTTGACTAGCTCGTTGATCAATAGTTGGTTACGATTTCCTGACCATGGACATTGGATGTCATTGATAACAGGATCACATCATTAGGAGAATGATGTGATGGACAAGACCCAATCCTAAGCATAGCACAAGTTCGTGTAGTTCGTTTTGCTAGAGCTTTTCCAATGTCAAGTATCTCTTCCTTAGACCATGAGATCATGTAACTCCCGGATACCGTAAGAGTGCTTTGGGTGTACCAAACGTCACAACGTAACTGGGTGACTATAAAGGTGCACTACAGGTATCTCCGAAAGTGTCTGTTGGGTTGACACGGATCGAGACTGGGATTTGTCACTCCATATGACGGAGAGGTATCTCTGGGCCCACTCGGTAATGCATCATCATAATGAGCTCAAAGTGACCAAGTGGTTGGTCACGGGATCATGCATTACGGTACGAGTGAAGTGAATTGCCGGTAACGAGACTGAACAAGGTATTGGGATACCGACGATCGAGTCTCGGACAAGTAACGTACCGATTGACAAAGGGAATTGCATATGGGGTTGATCGAATCCTCGACATCGTGGTTCATCCGATGAAATCATCGTGGAACATGTGGGAGCCAACATGGGTATCCAGATCCCGCTGTTGGTTATTGCCCGAGAGCCGTCTCGGTCATGTCTGCATCTCTCCCGAACCCGTAGGGTCTACACACTTAAGGTTCGGTGATGCTAGGGTTGTATGAATATGAGTATGCAGCAAACCGAATATTGTTCGGAGTCCCGGATGAGATCTTGGACGTCATGAGGAGTTCCGGAATGGTACGGAGGTAAAGATTTATATATAGGAAGTCTTATTTTGGTCGCCGGAAAAGTTTCGCACTTTATCGGTATTGTACCGGGAGTGCCGAAAGGGGTCCGGGGGTCCACCGGGGGGGGGGGGGGGTCCACCTGCCCCGGGGGGGAACATGGGCTGTAGGGGGTGCGCATTGGCCCATATGGGCCAAGGGCACCAGCCCCAATAGGCCCATGCGCCAAGGAGACTTGGAGAGGGGAGAGTCCAAAGAGGGGAAGGCACCTCCGAGGTGCCTTGTGGAGGATGGACTCCTCCCCCCCTCTTGGCCGCACCCCTTCCTTGGAGGAAGGGGCAAGGCTGCGCCCTCCCCCCTCTCTTGTGCCTATATAAAGGGAGGGGAGGGAGGGGTGGCCGCACCCATAAGCCCTGGCGCCTCCCTCCTCCCTGCAACACCTCCTCCTCCTCCCGTAGTTGCTTAGCGAAGCCCTACCGGAGTTCTGCTGCATCCACCACCACGCTGTCGTGATGCTGGATCTTCATCAACCTCTCCTTCCCCCTTGCTGGATCAAGAAGGAGGAGACGTCATCCACTCCGTACGTGTGTTGAACGCGGAGGTGTTGTTCGTTCGGCACTAGGTCATCGGTGATCTGAATCACGGTGAGTACGACTCCATCAAACCCGTTCCATTGAACGCTTCCGCTTAGCGATCTACAAGGGTATGTAGATGCACTCTCCTTCCCCTCGTTGCTGGTTTCTCCATAGACAGATCTTGGTGACAAGTAGGAAAATTTTTGAATTTATGCTACGTTCCCCAACAGTGGCATCATGAGCTAGGTCTATTGCGTAGATTCTTTGCACGAGTAGAACACAAAGTAGTTGAGGGCGTTGATCTTGTTCAATATGCTTACCGTTACTAGTCCAATCTTGTTTCGACGGTATTGTGGGATGAAGCGGCCCGGACCGACCTTACACGTACTCTTACGTGAGACAGGTTCCACCGACTGACATGCACTTGGTGCATAAGGTGGCTAGCGGGTGCCAGTCTCTCCCACTTTACTCGGAACGGATTCGATGAAAAGGGTCCTTATGAAGGGTAAATAGCAATTGACATATCACGTTGTGGTTTTTGCGTAGGTAAGAAACGTTCTTGCTAGAAACCCATAGCAGCCACGTAAAACATGCAAACAACAATTAGAAGACATCTAACTTGTTTTTGCAGGGTATGCTATGTGATGTGATATGGCCAAGAAGAATGTGATGAATATATGTGATGTATGAGATTGATCATGTTCTTGTAATAGGAATCACGACTTGCATGTCGATGAGTATGACAACCGGCAGGAGCCATAGGAGTTGTCTTTATGTATTGTATGACCTGCGTGTCATTGAACAACGCCATTTAATTACTTTACTTTATTGCTAACCGGTAGCCATAGTAGTAGAAGTAATAGTTGGCAAGACAACTTCATGAAGACACGATGATGGAGATCATGATGATGGAGATCATGGTGTCATGCCGGTGACGATGATGATCATGGAGCCCCGAAGATGGAGATCAATGGAGCTATATGATATTGGCCATATCATGTCACTACTATATAATTGCATGTGATGTTTATTATGTTTATGCATCTTGTTTACTTAGAACGACGATAGTAAATAAGATGATCCTTTACAACAATTTCAAGAAGTGTTCTCCCCTAACTATGCACCGTTGCTAAAGTTCGTCGCTTCTAAGCACCACGTGATGATCGGGTGTGATGGATTCTTACGTTCACATACAACGGGTGTACGACAGATTTACACACGCGAAACACATAGGGTTAACTTGACGAGCCTAGCATGTACAGACATGGCCTCGGAACACAGAGACCGAAAGGTCAAGCATGAGTCGTATAGTAGATACGATCAACATGAAGATGTTCACCGATGATGACTAGTCCGTCTCACGTGATGATCGGACACGGCCTAGTTGACTCGGATCATGTAATCACTTAGATGACCAGAGGGATGTCTATCTGAGTGGGAGTACATAAGATGAACTTAATTATCCTGAACATAGTCAAAAGATCTTTGCAAATTATGTTGTAAGCTCGCGCTTTAGTTCCATTGTTTAGATATGTTCCTAGAGAAAATATAGTTGAAAGTTGATAGTAGCGATTATGCAATCAGTAGAAAGCTTATGTCCTTAATGCACCGCTCAATGTGCTGAACCCCAAACGTCGTTTGTCGATGTTGCGAACATCGGACATACACGTTTTGATGACTACGTGATAGTTCAGTTAAATGGTTTAAGTGGAGGCACCAAAGACGTTTTTGAAACATCGTGGAACATATGAGATGTTTCAAGGGCTGAAATTGGGATTTTAGGCTCGTGCCCACATCAAGAGGTATAAGACCTCCGACGATTTTCTTAGCCTGCAAACTCAGGAGAAAAAGCTCAATCGTTGAGCTTGTGCTCAGATTGTCTGAGTGCAACAATCACTTGAATCGAGTGGGAGTTCATCTTCCAGATGAGATAGTGATGTTTCCCCAAAGTCATTGCCACCAAGCTGCTAGAGCTTCGTGATGAACTATAACATATCAAGGATAGAGATGATGATCCTTGAGGTATTCGCGTTGTTTGACATCGCGAAAGTAGAAATCAAGAAGGAGCATCAATTGTTGATGGTTGGTGAAACCACTACTTTCAAGAAGGGCAAGGGCAAGAAGGGATACTTCATGAAACGGCAAATCAGCTGCTGCTCTAGTGAAGAAACCCAAGGTTGAACCCAAACCTGAGACTAAGTGCTTCTGTAATAAGGGGAACAACCACTGGAGCAGAATTACCCTAGATACTTGGTAGATGAGAAGGTTGGCAAAGTCGATAGAAGGATATTGGATATACATTATGTTAATGTGTACTTTACTAGTACTCCTAGTAGCACCAGTGTATTAAGATACCGGTTCAGTTGCTAAGTGTTAGTAACTCGAAATAAAAGAGCTACGGAATAAACGGAGACTAGCTAAATGTGAGTTGACGATACGTGTTGGAAGTGTTTCCAAGGTTGATGTGATCAAGCATCGCACGCTCCCTCTACCATCGAGATTAGTGTTAAACCCAAATAATTGTCATTTGGGGTTTGCGTTGAGCATAGACATGATTGGATTATGTCTATCGCAATATGGTTATTCATTTAAGGAGAATAAATGGTTACTCTATTTATTTGAATAATACCTTCAATGGTCTTGCACCTAAAGGAATGGTTTATGGAATCTCGATCGTAGTGATACACATTTTCATGCCAAAAGATATAAGATAGAAATGATGGTACCACTTACTTGTGGCACTGCCATGTAAGTCATATTGGTGTAAAATGCATGATGAAGCTCCATGTTGATGGATCTTTAGACTCACTCGTTTTTGAAAAGTTTGAGACATGCAAACCATGTCTATTGGTGTATACGCATGAAGAAACTCCATGAAGATGGATCGTTTGGACTCACTTGATTTTGAATCACTTGAGATATGCAAATCATACCACATAGGCAAGATGACTGAAAAGCCTCGTTTTCAGTAAAATGGAACAAGATAGCAACTTGTTGGAAGCAACACATTTTGATGTGTGCAGTCCAATGAGTGCTGAGGCATGCAGTGAATATCGTTATGTTCTTACTTCACGGATGATTTGAGTAGATACTGAGTATATTTACTTGATAAAACACAAGTCTGAATTATTGAATGGTTCAAGTAATTTCAGAGTGAAGTTGAAGATCATTGTGGCAAGAGGATAAAATGTCTATGATACGATCATAGAGATGAGTATCTGAGTTACAAGCTTTGGCACGCAATTAAGGCATTGTGGAAATTGTTTCACAATTAATACCGCCTGGAACACCATAGTGTGATGGTGTGTCCGAACATCATAGTTGCACCCTATTGGATATGGTGCGTACCATGATGCCTCTTATCGAATTACCACTATCGTTCATGGGTTAGGCATTAGAGACAACCACACTCACTTTAATAGGGCACCACGTAATTCCGTTGAGATGACACCATGAGAACTATGGTTTAAAGAAACCTAAGCTGTCGTTTCTTGAAAGTTTGGGGCTGCGACGCTTATGTGAAAAAGTTTCATCGTGATAAGCTCGAACCCAAAACGGATGATTGCATCTTCATAAAACACCCAAAACAGTTGGGTATACCTCCTAATTCAGATCGGAAAGCAATAGGGATTGTTTCTTGAATCGAGTCCTTTCTCGAGAAAAAGTTTCTCTCGAAAAGTTGAGTGGGAGGATGGTGGAGACTTGATGAGGTTATTGAACCGTCACTTCAACTAGTGTGCAGCAGGGCACAGGAAGTTGTTCCTGTGGCACCTACACCAATTGAAGTAGAAGCTTATGATAGTGATCATAAAGTTTCGGATCAAGTCACTATCGTACCTCGTAGGGTGACAAGGATGCGTACTGCTTCAGAGTGGTACAGTGATCCTGTCTTGAAGGTCATGTTGCTAGACAACAATGAACCTACGAGCTATGGAGAAGCGATGGTGGGCCCAAATTCCAACAAATGGTTAGAAACCATGAAATCCGAGATAGGATCCATGTATCAGAACAAAGCATGGACTTTGGTGGACTTGCCCGATAATCAGCAAGCCATTGAGATAAATGGATCTTTAAGAAGAAGACGAACATGGACGGTAATGTCACCGTCTATGAAGCTCGACTTGTGGCGAAGAGTTTTTTACAAGTTCAAGGAGTTGACTACGATGAGATTTTCTCATCCGTAGTGATGCTTAAAGTCCGTCGGAATCATGTTAGCATTAGCTGCATTTATGAAATTTGGCAGATGGATGTCAAAACGAGTTTCCTTACCAGTTTTCGTAAGGAAAGGTTGTATGTGATACAATCAGAAAGGTTTTGTCGATCCTAAGGATGCTAACAGGTATGCTAGCTCCAGCAATCCTTCCATAGACTGGAGTAAGCATCTCGGAGTTGGAATATGCACTTTGATAAGATGATCAAAGATTTTGGGTTTATACAAAGTTTATGAGAAACTTGTATTTCCAAAGAAGTGAGTGGGAGCACTATAGAATTTCTGATAAGTATATGTTGTTGACATATTGTTGATCAGAAATGATGTAGAATATCTGGAAAGCATATAGGGTTATTTGAAAGGTGTTTTTCAATAGAAAACCTGGATTAAGCTAGTTGAACATTGAGCATCAAGATCTATGAGGATAGATCAAAAATGCTTAATGGTACTTTCAAATGAGCATATACCTTGACATGATCTTGAAGGTGTTCAAGATGGATCAGTCATAGAAGGATTTCTTGCCTGAGATGTAAGGTATGAAGTTCAGAGTTAAAGCTCGACCACGGCAGAAGAGAGAGAAAGGACGAATGTCATCCCCTATGCTTCAGACGTAGGCTCTATAGTATGCTATGCTGTGTACCGCACCGGAAGTGTGCCTTGCCATGAGTCAGTCAAGGGGTACAAGAATGATCCAAGAATGGATCATTAGACAGCGGTCAAAATTGTCCTTATAACAAATAAGGACATGTTTCTCGATTATGGAGGTGATAAAGAGTTCGGCGTAAAGGGTTACGTCGATGCAAGCTTTAACACCTATCCGAGTGACTCTGAGTAGCAAACCGGATACGTATAGTGGAGTAACCATTTGGAATAGCTCCAAGTGGAGCGTGGAAGCAGCATTTACAATATGACATAGAGATTTGCAAAGTACACTCGGATCTGAATGTTGCAGACCCGTTGACTAAAACCTCTCTCACAAGCAGAACATGATCAAATCCCAGAACTCATTGAGTCTTAATCACATGATGATGTGAACTAGTTTAATGACACTAGTAAACTCTTTGGATGTTGTTCACATGGCGATGTGACCTATCAGTGTTAATCACATGGCGATGTGAACTAGATTATTGACTCTAGTGCAAGTGGGAGACTGTTGGAAATATGTGTTGGGGAACGTAGTAATTTCAAAAAATTCCTATGCACACGCAAGATCATGGTGATGGCATAGCAACGAGAGGGGAGAGTAATGTCCACGTACCCTCGTAGACCGTAAGCGGAAGCGTTATGACAACGCGGTTGATGTAGTCGTACGTCTTCACGATCCGACCGATCCAAGCACCGAACGTACGGCACCTCCGAGTTCAGCACACGTTCAGATCGATGACGATCCTCGGACTCCGATCCAGCAAAGTGTTGGGGATGAATTCCGTCAGCACGACGGCGTGGTGACGATGATGATGTTCTACCGGCGCAGGGCTTCGCCTAAACTCCGCGACGATATGACCGAGGTGGAATATGGTGGAGGGGGGCACCGCACACGGCTAAGGAACGATCACGAAGATCAACTTGTGTTGTTGTGCCTAGAGGTGCCCCCTGCCCCCGTATATAAAGGAGCAAGGGGGAAGGAGGCCGGCCCTAGGAGGGGGCGCGCCAAGGGGAGTCCTACTCCCATCGGGAGTAGGACTCCCTCCTTCCTTGTTGGAGTAGGAGAAGGGGAAAGAGGGGGAGAGGAGGAAGGAAAAGGGGGCCGCACCCCTTGTCCAATTCGGACCAGAGGGGGGCTGCACGCCTCCTTCCTTTCGGCCTCTTTCCTCTATTCCCATATGGCCCAATAAGGCCCATATACTCCCCGGCGAATTCCCGTAACTCTCCGGTACTCCGATAAATACCCGAATCACTCGGAACCTTTCCAAACTCTGAATATAGTCGTCCAATATATCGATCTTTACGTCTCGACCATTTAGAGACTCCTCGTCATGTCCCCGATCTCATCTGGGACTCCGAACTCCTTCGGTACATCAAAACTCATAAACTCATAATATAACTGTCATCGAAACCTTAAGCGTGCGGACCCTACGGGTTCGAGAACTATGTAGACATGACCTAGAACTATTCTTGGTCAATAACCAATAGCGGAACCTGGATGCCCATATTAGCTCCTACATATTCTACGAAGATCTTTATCGGTCAAACCGCATAACAACATACTTTGTTCCCTTTGTCATCGGTATGTTACTTGCCCGAGATTCGATCGTCGGTATCCAATACCTAGTTCAATCTCGTTACCGGCAAGTCTCTTTACTCGTTACATAATGCATCATCCCGCAACTAACTTATTAGTCACATTGCTTGCAAGGCTTATAGTGATGTGCATTACCGAGAGGGCCCAGAGATACCTCTCCGACAACCGGAGTGACAAAACCTAATCTCGAAATACGCCAACCCAACATGTACCTTTGGAGACACCTGTAGTACTCCTTTATTATCACCCAGTTACGTTGTGACGTTTGGTAGCACCCAAAGTGTTCCTCCGGTAAACGGGAGTTGCATAATCTCATAGTTACAGGAACATGTATAAGTCATGAAGAAAGCAATAGCAACATACTAAACGATCAAGTGCTAGGCTAACGGAATGGGTCATGTCAATCACATCATTCTCCCAATGATGTCACCCCGTTAATCAAATGACAACTCTTTTGTCCATGGCTAGGAAACATAACCATCTTTGATAAATGAGCTAGTCAAGTAGAGGCATACTAGTGACACTATGTTTGTCTATGTATTCACACATGTATTATGTTTCCGGTTAATACAATTCTAGCATGAATAATAAACATTTATCATGATATAAGGAAAAAAATAATAACTTTATTATTGCCTCTAGGGCATATTTCCTTCAATATGCCCTAGAGGCAATAATAAATTAGTTATTATTATATTTCCTTGTTCATGATAATCGTTTGTTATCCATGCTATAATTGTATTGATAGGAAACTCAGATACATGTGTGGGTACATAGACAACACCATGTCCCTAGTAACCCTCTAGTTGACTAGCTCGTTGATCAATAGATGGTTACGGTTTCCTGACCATGGACATTGGATGTCATTGATAACGGGATCATATCATTAGGAGAATGATGTGATGGACAAGACCCAATCCTAAGCATAGCACAAGATCGTGTAGTTCGTTTTGCTAGAGCTTTTTCAATGTCAAGTATCTCTTCCTGAGACCATGAGATCGTGTAACTCCCGGATACCGTAAGAGTGCTTTGGGTGTACCAAACGTCACAACGTAACTGGGTGACTATAAAGGTGCACTACAGGTATCTCCGAAAGTGTCTGTTGGGTTGACACGGATCGAGACTGGGATTTGTCACTCCGTATGACGGAGAGGTATCTCTGGGCCCACTCGGTACTGCATCATCGTAATGAGCTCAAAGTGACCAAGTGGTTGGTCACGGGATCATGCATTACGGTACGAGTTAAGTGAATTGCTGGTAACGAGACTGGACGAGGTATTGGGATACCGACGATCGAGTCTCGGGCAAGTAACATACCGATTGACAAAGGGAATTCCATATGGGGTTGATCGAATCCTCGACATCGTGGTTCATCTGATGAAATCATCATGGAATATGTGGGAGCCAACATGGGTATCCAGATCCCGCTGTTGGTTATTGCCCGAGAGCCGTCTCGGTCATGTCTGCATGTCTCCCGAACCCGTAGGGTCTACACACTTAAGGTTCGGTGACGCTAGGGTTGTATGAATATGAGTATGCAGCAAACCCAATGTTGTTCGGAGTCCCAGACGAGATCCCAGACGTCACGAGGAGTTCCGGAATGGTCCGGAGGTAAAGATTTATATATAGGAAGTCTTATTTTGGTCGCCGGAAAAGTTTCGCACTTTATCGGTATTGTACCGGGAGTGCCGAAAGGGGTCCGAGGGTCCACCGGGGGGTCCACCTGCCCCGGGGGGCCACATGGGCTGTAGGGGGTGCGCCTTGGCCCATATGGGCCAAGGGCACCAGCCCCAAGAGGCCCATGCACCAAGGAGAATTGGAGAGGGGAGAGTCCAAAGAGGGGAAGGCACCTCCGAGGTGCCTTGGGGAGGATGGACTCCTCCCCCCCTCTTGGCCGCACCCCTTCCTTGGAGGAAGGGGCAAGGCTGCGCCCTCCCCCCTCTCTTGCGCCTATATAAAGGGAGGGGAGGGAGGGGTGGCCGCACCCATAAGCCCTGGCGCCTCCCTCCTCCCTGCAACACCTCCTCCTCCTCCCGTAGTTGCTTAGCGAAGCCCTGCCGGAGTTCTGCTGCATCCACCACCACGCCGTCGTGCTGCTGGATCTTCATCAACCTCTCCTTCCCCCTTGCTGGATCAAGAAGGAGGAGACGTCATTCGCTCCGTACGTGTGTTGAACGCGGAGGTGCTGTTCGTTCGGCACTAGGTCATCGGTGATCTGAATCACGGTGAGTACGACTCCATCAAACCCGTTCCATTGAATGCTTCCGCTTAGCGATCTACAAGGGTATGTAGATGCACTCTCCTTCCCCTCGTTGCTGGTTTCCCCATAGACAGATCTTGGTGACACGTAGGAAAAAATTTGAATTTATGCTACGTTCCCCAACACTGGTAGTGTCTGTAGGAACAAAGAAAAAAAGCGTGCGAAAAGTTAGTTATGCTCGATGAATGTTCGAGATCCGGCCTATTAATGAGGCAAGCCGAATTGTGGGCTTTGTTACATGTTTGGAGCCCCTCGTATTATTTATGGGGACATATGTACAACACCTAGCTCAGGTTTATCCGAGCCATTGTGAAAAATGGTGTACTAGACTCGTCTAACCGTGTCCGTGGTCTTGACGACCGGTCATCCGTTCCGGTGGGAGAGGCCGCCTAGAGTCCGGCAGCGGGAGCTGTCGCATACTGCTTTGTGTTTCCGCTAACCGTTATGACGCCGCGTGGACCAGGCATCTTGAGTTTAAGGCTGGCGTAGTTCGGTATTGTGTTAAAGCAGGCGAAGGTCGTTCTTCCAAGCAATGCATGATAATCACTGCTGAAGGGAGCGATGTTGAAGAGTAAATTCTGTTGGAAATATGCCCTAGAGGCAGTAATAAAAGGGTTATTATTATATTTCCTTGTTCATGATAATTGTCTTTTATTCATGCTATAACTGTATTATCCGGAAATCGTAATACACGTGTGAATTCATAGACCATAACATGTCCCTAGTGAGCCTCTAGTTGACTAGCTCGTTGGTCAACAGATAGTCATGGTTTCCTGACTATGGACTTTAGATGTCATTGACAACGGGATCACATCATTAGGAGAATGATGTGATGGACAAGATCCAATCCTAAGCATAGCACAAGATCGTGTAGTTCGTTTTGCTAGAGCTTTTTCAATGTCAAGTATCTCTTCCTTAGACCATGAGATCGTGTAACTCCCGGATACCGTAACAGTGCTTTGGGTGTACCAAACATTACAACGTAACTGGGTGACTATAAAGGTGCACTACAGGTATCTCCAAAAGTGTCTGTTGGGTTGACACGGATCGAGACTAGGATTTGTTACTTCGTATGACGGAGAGGTATCTCTGGGCCCACTCGGTAATGCATCATCATAATGAGCTCAACGTGACCAAGTGTTTGGTCACGGGATCATGCATTACGGTACGAGTAAAGTGACTTGCCGGTAACGAGACTGAACGAGGTATTGGGATACCGACGATCGAGTCTCGGGCATGTAACGTACCGATTGACAAAGGGAATTGTATACGGGGTTGTTCGAATCCTCGACATCGTGATTCATCCGATGAGATCATCGAGGAGCATGTGGGAGCCAACATGGGTATCCAGATCCGGTTATTGGTTATTGCCCGAGAGCCGTCTCGGTCATGTCTATGTGTCTCCCGAACACGTAGGGTCTACACACTTAAGGTTCGGTGACGCTAGGGTTGTATGAATATGAGTATGCAGCATATCGAATGTTGTTCGGAGTCCCGGATGAGATCCCGCACGTCATGAGGAGTTCCGGAATGGTCCGTAGGTAAAGAATTATATATAGGAAGTGGTATTTCGGCCATCGGGAAAGTTTCGGGGTCACCCGGTATTGTACCGGCACCACCGAAAGGGTCCCGGGGGTCCACCGGGTGGGGCCACCCATCCCGGAGGGCCCCAATGGATGAAGTGGGGAGGGGAACCAGCCCATAGTGGGCTGGTGCGCCCCCCTTGGCCCACCCCCTGCGCCTAGGGTTGAGACCCTAGGGTGGGGGGGGGGCGCCCCACTTGCCTTGGGGGGCACTCCACCCCCCTTGGCCGCCGCCCGCTTGGGAGATTGGATCTCCCAGGGCCGGCGCCCCCCCTGGGGGCCTATATAAAGGGAGGGGGAAGGGGGCAGCCGCACCCTGAAGTCCTGGTGCTCCCTCCCCCTGCTACACCTCTTCCTCCTCCGTCAGGTGCTTGGCGAAGCCCTGCCGGAGTGCTGCTGTTCCACCACCACCACGCCGTTGTGCTGCTGCTGGAGCCATCATCATCAACCTCTCCTTCCCCCTTGCTGGATCAAGAAGGAGGAGACGTCATCCGCTCTGTACGTGTGTTGAACGCGGAGGTGCCGTCCGTTCGGCGCTAGGATCTCCGGTGATAGGATCACGACGAGAACGACTACTTCAAGCCCGTTCTTTTGAACGCTTCCGCTCGCGATCTACAAAGTGGTATGTAGATGCATCTCCCATGACTCGTTGCTTAGATGAACTCATAGATGGATCTTGGTGAAACCATAGGAAAATTTTTAATTTTCTGCAACGTTTCCCAACAGTGGCATCATGAGCTAGGTCTATGTGTAGTTCTCTATTGCACGAGTAGAACAAAATTTTGTTGTGGGTGTAGATCTTGTCAACTTGCTTGCCGCTACTAGTCTTATCTTGCTTCAGCGGTATTGTGGGATGAAGCGGCCCGGACCAACCTTACACGTACGCTTACGTGAGACCGGTTCCACCGACTGACATGCATTAGTTGCATAAGGTGGCTGGCGGGTGTCTGTCTCTCCCACTTTACTTGAAGCGGATTCAATGAAAAGGGTCCTTATGAAGGGTAAATAGAAGTTGACAAAATCACGTTGTGGTTATTCATAGGTAAGAAAACGTTCTTGCTAGAACCCAATTGCAGCCACGTAAAAGATGCAACAACAATTAGAGGACGTCTAACTTGTTTTTGCAGCAATTGTCATGTGATGTGATATGGCCAGAAGTTGTGATGAATGATGAATGATATATTGTGATGTATGAGATCATGTTCTTGTAATAGGAATCACGACTTGCATGTCGATGAGTATGACAACCGGCAGGAGCCATAGGAGTTGTCTTTATTTTTTGTATGACCTGCGTGTCATTGAAGAACGCCATGTAAATTACTTTACTTTATTGCTAAACGCGTTAGCCACAGAAGTAGAAGTAGTCGTTGGCGTGACAACTTCATGAAGACACGATGATGGAGATCATGATGATGGAGATCATGGTGTCATGCCGGTGACGAAGATGATCATGGAGCCCCGAAGATGGAGATCGAAGGAGCTATATGATATTGGCCATATCATGTCACTACTATATAATTGCATGTGATGTTTATTATGTTTATGCATCTTGTTTACTTAGAACGACGGTAGTAAGTAAGATGATCCCTTATAATAATTTCAAGAAAGTGTTCCCCCTAACTGTGCACCGTTGCTAAAGTTCGTCGTTTCGAAGCACCACGTGATGATCGGGTGTGATAGATCCTTACGTTCACATACAACGGGTGTAAGACAGATTTACACATGCAGAACACTTAGGGTTAACTTGACGAGCCTAGCATGTACAGACATGGCCTCGGAACACAGAGACCGAAAGGTCGAACACGAGTCGTATGAAAGATACGATCAACATGGAGATGTTCACCAATGATGACTATTCCGTCTCACGTGATGATCGAACACGGCCTAGTTGACTCGGATCGTGTAACACTTAGATGACTAGAGGGATGTCAAATCTGAGTGGGAGTTCATTCAATAATTTGATTAGATGAACTTAATTATCACAAACTTAGTCTAAAACCTTTGCAAATATGTCTTGTAGATCAAATGGCCAACGCTCATGTCAACATGAACTTCAACGCGTTCCTAGAGAAAACCAAGCTGAAAGATGATGGCAGCAACTATACGGACTGGGTCCGGAACCTGAGGATCATCCTCATAGCTGCCAGGAAACAATATGTCCTAGAAGGACCGCTAGGTGACGCTCCCGTCCCAGAGAACCAAGACATGATGAATGCTTGGCAGTCTCGTGCTGATGATTACTCCCTCGTTCAGTGCGGCATGCTTTACAGCTTAGAACCGGGGCTCCAAAAGCGTTTTGAGCAACACGGAGCATATGAGATGTTCGAGGAGCTGAAACTAGTTTTCCAAGCTCATGCCCAGGTCGAGAGATATGAAGTCTCCGACAAGTTCTATAGTTGTAAGATGGAGGAAATAGTTCTGTCAGTGAGCATATACTCAAAATGTCTGGGTTGCACAACCGCCTGTCTGAGCTGGACATTAACCTCCCGGATGAGGCGGCCATTGACAGAATCCTTCAGTCGCTCCCACCAAGCTACAAGAGCTTTGAGATGAACTAGAATATGCAGGGGATGGTGAAGACCATTCCTGAAGTATTTTCAATGCTGAAGTCGGTAGAGATTGAAATCAAGAAAGAACATCAAGTGTTGATGGTCAATAAGACCACTAAGTTCAAGAAGGTCAAGGGTAAGAAGAACTTCAAGAAGGACGGCAAAGATGTTGCCGCGCCCGGTAAGCCAGTTGTCGGGAAGAAGTCAAGGAATGGACCCAAGCCTGAAACTGAGTGCTTTTATTGCAAGGGGAAGGTTCACTGGAAGCGGAACTGCCCCAAATACTTAGCGGACAAGAAGGCCGGCAACACTAAAGGTATATTTGATATACATGTAATTGATGTGTACCTTACTAGTACTCGTAGTAACTCCTGGGTATTTGATACCGGTGCCGTTGCTCACATTTGTAACTCGCAGCAGGAGCTGCGGAATAAGCGGAGACTGGCAAAGGACGAGGTGACGATGCGCGTCGGGAATGGTTCCAAGGTCGATGTGATCGCTGTCGGCACGCTACCTCTACATTTACCTACGGGATTAGTTTTAAACCTCAATAATTGTTATTTAGTGCCAAGTTTGAGCATGAACATTGTATCTGGATCTCGTTTAATACGAGATGGCTACTCATTTAAATCCGAGAATAATGGTTGTTCTATTTATATGAGAGATATGTTTTATGGTCATGCCCGGATGGTCAATGGTTTATTCTTAATGAATCTCGAACGTAATGTTACACATATTCATAGCGTGAATACGAAAAGATGTAAAGTTGATAACGATAGTCCCACATACTTGTGGCACTGCCGCCTTGGTCACATTGGTGTCGAGCGCATGAAGAAGCTCCATGCTGATGGACTTTTAGAGTCTCTTGATTATGAATCATTTGACACATGTGAACCATGCCTCATGGGCAAAATGACCAAGACCCCGTTCTCCGGAACAATGGAGTGAGCAACCAACTTGTTGGAAATCATACATACCGATGTGTGCGGTCCAATGAGCGTTGAGGCTCACGGAGGATATCGTTATGTTCTCACTCTCACTGATGACTTGAGTAGATATGGGTATGTCTACTTGATGAAACACGAGTCTGAGACCTTTGAAAAGTTTAAGGAATTTCAGAATGAAGTAGAGAATCAACGTGACCGAAAGATAAAATTCTTACGATCGGATCGTGGAGGAGAATATTTAAGTCACGAATTTGGTACACACTTAAGAAAATGTGGAATCGTTTCACAAGTCACGACGCCTGGAACACCTCAGCGTAACGGTGTGTCCGAACGTCGTAATCGCACTCTATTGGATATGGTGCGATCTATGATGTCTCTTACCGATTTAGCGCTATCATTTTGGGGATACGCTCTAGAGACAGCTACATTCACTTTAAATAGGGCACCGTCTAAATCCGTTGAGACGACACCGTATGAATTATTGTTTGGGAAGAAACCTAAGCTGTCGTTTCTAAATGTTTGGGGATGCGATGCTTATGTCAAGAAACTTCAACCTGAAAAGCTCGAACCCAAGTCGGAAAAATGCGTCTTCATAGGATACCCTAAAGAAACCATTGGGTATACCTTCTACTTAAGATCCGAGGGCAAGATCTTTGTTGCCAAGAACGGATCCTTTCAGGAAAAAGAGTTTCTCTCGAAAGAAGTAAGTGGGAGGAAAGTAGAACTCGATGAAGTACTACCTCTTGAACGGGATAGTAATGCAGCTCAGGAAAATGTTCCTGTGATGCCTACACCAACTGAAGAGGAAAATAATAATGATGATCAAGGTACTTCGGTTCAAGTTGCTACTGAACTTCGTAGGTTCACAAGGACACGTTCCGCACCATAGTGGTACGGCAACCCTGTCCTAGAAATCATGTTGTTGGACAACGGTGAACCTTCGAACTATGAAGAAGCAATGGCGGGCCCAGATTCCAACAAATGGCTAGAAGCCATGAAATCCGAGATAGAATCCATGTATGAAAACAAAGTATGGACCTTGACTGACTTGCCCGATGATCAGCGAGCGATAGAAAACAAATGGATCTTTAAGAAGAAGACGGACGCGGATGGTAATGTCACCATCCATAAAGCTCGACTTGTCGCTAAGGGTTATCGGCAAGTTCAAGGGATTGACTACGATGAGGCTTTCTCTCCCGTAGCGAAGCTTAAGTCCGTCCGAATCATGTTAGCAATTGCCGCATACTATGATTATGAGATATGGCAGATGGACGTCAAAACGGCATTCCTTAACGGTTATCTTAAGGAAGAGCTGTATATGATGCAGCCGGAAGGTTTTGTCGATCCTAAGAACGCTAACAAAGTATGCAAGCTCCAGCGATCCATTTATGGGCTGGTGCAAGCATCTCGGAGTTGGAACATTCGCTTTGATGAGATGATCAAAGCGTTTGGGTTTATGCAGACTTATGGAGAAGCCTGCGTTTACAAGAAAGTGAGTGGGAGCTCTGTAGCATTTCTCATATTATATGTAGATGACATACTTTTGATGGGAAATGATATAGAACTTTTGGACAGCATTAAGGCCTACTTGAATAAGTGTTTTTCAATGAAGGACCTTGGAGAAGCTGCTTACATATTAGGCATCAAGATCTATAGGGATAGATTGAGACGCCTCATAGGTCTTTCACAAAGCACATACCTTGATAAGATTTTGAAGAAGTTCAAAATGGATCAGTCCAAGAAAGGGTTCTTGCCTGTATTGCAAGGTGTGAGATTGAGCTCGGCTCAATGCCCGACCACGGCAAAAGATAAAGAAGAGATGAGTGTCATCCCCTATGCTTCAGCCATAGGATCTATTATGTATGCCATGCTGTGTACCAGACCTGATGTAAACCTTGCCGTAAGTTTGGTAGGAAGGTACCAAAGTAATCCCGGCAAGGAACACTGGACAGCGGTCAAGAATATCCTAAAGTACCTGAAAAGGACGAAGGACATGTTTCTCGTTTATGGAGGTGACGAAGAGCTCGTCGTAAAGGGTTACGTCGACGCTAGCTTCGACACAGATCTGGATGACTCTAAGTCACAAACCGGATATGTGTATATGTTGAATGGTGGAGCAGTAAGCTGGTGCAGCTGCAAGCAGAGCGTCGTGGCGGGATCTACATGTGAAGCGGAGTACATGGCAGCCTCGGAGGCAGCGCATGAAGCAATTTGGGTGAAGGAGTTCATCACTGACCTAGGAGTCATACCCAATGCGCCGGGGCCGATCAAACTCTTCTGTGACAACACTGGAGCTATTGCCCTTGCCAAGGAGCCCAGATTTCACAAGAAGACCAGGCACATCAAGCGTCGTTTCAACTCCATCCTTGAAAATGTTCAAGATGGAGACATAGATATTTGCAAAGTACATACGGATCTGAATGTCGCAGATCCGTTGACTAAACCTCTCTCGCGAGCAAAACATGATCAACACCAGAACTCTATGGGTGTTCGATTCATCACAATGTAACTAGATTATTGACTCTAGTGCAAGTGGGGGACTATTGGAAATATGCCCTAGAGGCAATAATAAAAGGGTTATTATTATATTTCCTTGTTCATGATAATTGTCTTTTATTCATGCTATAATTGTATTATCCGGAAATCATAATACACGTGTGAATACATAGACCATAACATGTCCCTAGTGAGCCTCTAGTTGACTAGCTCGTTGGTCAACAGATAGTCATGGTTTCCTGACTACGGACATTAGATGTCATTGACAACGGGATCACATCATTAGGAGAATGATGTGATGGACAAGACCCAATCCTAAGCATAGCACAAGATTGTGTAGTTCGTTTTGCTAGAGCTTTTTCAATGTCAAGTATCTCTTCCTTAGACCATGAGATCGTGTAACTCCCGGATACCATAAGAGTGCTTTGGGTGTACCAAGGTGCACTACAGGTATCTCCAAAAGTGTCTGTTGGATTGACACGGATCGAGACTGGGATTTGTCACTCCATATGACGGAGAGGTATCTCTGGGCCCACTCGGTAATGCATCATCATAATGAGCTCAAAGTGACCAAGTTTTTGGTCACAGGATCACGCATTACGGTACGAGTAAATTGACTTGCCGGTAACGAGGCTGAACAAGGTATTGGGATACCGACGATCGAGTCTCGGTCATGTAACGTACCGATTGACAAAGGGAATTGTATACGGGGTTGTTCGAATCCTTGATATTGTGGTTCATCCGATGAGATCATCGAGGAGCATGTGGGAGCCAACATGGGTATCCAGATCCCACTGTTGGTTATTGCCCGAGAGCCGTCTCGGTCATGTCTACGTGTCTCCCGAACCCGTAGGGTCTACACACTTAAGGTTCGGTGACGCTAGGGTTGTATGAATATGAGTATGCAGCATATCGTATGTTGTTCGGCGTCCAGGATGAGATCCCGCACGTCACGAGGAGTTCCGGAATGGTCCGGAGGTAAAGAATTATATATAGGAAGTGGTATTTCGGCCATTGGGAAAGTTTCGGGGTCACCCGGTATTGTACCGGGACCACCGAAAGGGTCCCGGGGGTCCACCGGGTGGGGCCACCCATCCCGGAGGGCCCCAAGGGCTGAAGTGGGGAGGGGAACCAGCCCATAGTGGGCTGGTGCGCCCCCCTTGTCCCACCCCCTGCGCCTAGGGTTGAAACCCTAGGGTGGGGGGGGGCGCCCCACTTGCCTTGGGGGGCACTGCACTCCCCTTGGCCGCCGCCCCCTTGGGAGATTGGATCTCCCAGGGCCGGCGCCCCCCCCCTGGGGGCCTATATAAAGGGAGGGGGAAGGGGGCAGCCGCACCCTGAAGTCCTGGCGCCCCCTCCCCCTGCTACACCTCTTCCTCCTCCGTCACGTGCTTGGCGAAGCCCTGCCGGAGTGCTGCTGTTCCACCACCACCACGCCATTGTGCTGTTGCTGGAGCCATCATCATCAACCTCTCCTTCCCCCTTGCTGGATCAAGAAGGAAGAGACGTCATCCGCTCCGTACGTGTGTTGAACGCGGAGGTGCCATCCGTTCGGCGCTAGGATCTCCGGTGATAGGATCACGACGAGAACGACTACTTCAGCCCCGTTCTTTTGAACGCTTCCGCTCGCGATATACAAAGTGGTATGTAGATGCATCTCCCGTGACTCGTTGCTTAGATGAACTCATAGATGGATCTTGGTGAAACCGTAGGAAATTTTTTAATTTTCTGCAACGTTTCCCAACAAATTCTCGCTTTTGAAGTTGTCGGGAGAATCGAATGTCACTTCTAATACGAGGGAGCCCTCATAGTGGGCCACGACGCTTGGAATCACTCCTTTGAAGGTGGCGTTATTTTGACTTATTCTAGATGTTTCTACCCCCATCTTGCGGATGGTGTCTTGATATATCAGATTAAGACTACTGCCGCCGTCCATTAGGACGCGAGTAAGATGGTATCCATCAATTATTGGGTCAAGCACCAAGGCAGCCGATCCTCCGTGCCGAATACTGGCCGGGTAGTCCCTGTGATCAAAAGTGATCGGGCAAGTCGCCCAGTGATGGAATTGGGGGCTATGAACTCTGCGTCAGTTGTGTGTACCATGTTTACTATTTTGACTTCTGGTGGGAATTTTTTCTGGCCCCCAGTGTTCAGCCGGCGAGGTTCACCCTCGTCTTCGCTTGGTGTTTGGCTTTCCTTGTGTTCGGCGTTTAACTTGCCGGCCTGCTTGAAGACCTAACATTCTCGGTGGGTATGATTTGCAGGTTTGTCGAAAGTGCCATGGATTTGACACAATCTGTCCAGGACTTTATTCAGGCCGGATGGTCCCTCTTTGTTGTCCTTAAATGGCTTCTTTCCTTGACCAGGTCGAGAGCCCCTGAATCCGGCATTGACCGCCGTGCTGTTCGAACTATTGTTATTCCTACGTTTGTGCTTAGTGTGCCGTGGCTTCCCGTTGCCATCCCGAATTTCGGATGTGCCTGGGTCGCTGGTGCCTCTACGGGCCAACCAGCTGTCCTCGCCCGCACAAAATCGGGTCATAAGGCTTGCTAAGGCTGCCATCATTCTCGGCTTTTCTTGGCCGAGGTGTCTGGCAAGCCACTCGTCTCGGATATTGTGTTTAAAGGCCGCTAAGGCTTTGGCATCCGGACACTCGACAATTTGATTCTTCTTAGTGAGGAATTTGTTCCAAAGCTTGTGGGCTGACTCTCCAGGCTGCTGTATTATGTGACTTAAATCGTCAGCATCCCGGAGGCCGGACATAGGTTCCTTGAAAGTTGGCCCTAAAAGCATCCTCAAGTTCCTCCCAACTTCCAATTGAGTTTTCGGGGAGGCTTTTCAGCCAATGACGAGCTGGTCCTTTTAATTTGAGGGGGAGGTATTTGATGGCGTGGAGGTCATCCCCACGATCCATGTGTATGTGAAGGATAAAATCTTCGATGTAGACCCCAGGGTCCGTCGTTCCGTCGTATGACTCTATATTCACGGGTTTGAATCCCTGTGGAAATTCATGATCCAGCACCTCATCAGTGAAGCACAGGGGGTGCGCAGCCCCTCTGTATCTGGCCATGTCGTGGCATGCAGTCGGCTGCTCCTGGTGTTGGTTCCGGACTGGTATTCGATCCGTATGATTGTTGTGGTGACCATAATCTCGCGTCAGAGCACGTCCTCTGGACCCATAGATGGATCTGGCCGCACATGCCTTTTTGTCCAGGACCTCTCGTAAATCATGTGTGGTATCAGTGGCTGCTCTATCACGGCCATGAGGTGGTTGGTTCAGCTGAGTAGCCGTATTGTTTTTGGGCCGAACGGGCGATGTGGCTTCATCGTCGAATTCGGGTAGCAGTTTGCGCTTTGGGTAGCTCTTTGTGTGGTGATTGTCGCCACATTTCCCTTCGGTATCCAGCACCTTATTCCATCTTCGGTTGAGCGTATCCTGCGCGGCCTTGAGCCTTTGCTTCTGCTTCTTCACGCTCCGTGCTATGGCCAGGAGTTTTCTGCGGAGGTTATCTTGTTCCGAATGTTCTTCCGAGATGATGAACGCATCGTCAACCGGACTGCTCTCCTCTTTGGAGGTAGTATGATGAGTTCGACCCTCTAGATTTATGTGATTGGGCGTCTGCTCCGGGATGTGTTCGGCATGACCTGGCTTATCCTGCTCAATCGCTGGGTCCCTATGGTCGTTGTTGCCTTTGGAGTCAACCGGAGTGTCATCCTGTTTTGGGTTGTTAGCGCTATTTTTATTGTGACTGGACTTATGGTGGCGCGTGCACCATCGTTTTTGTTTTTGTCCGAGGGATTTATTTCTCCGGTGTGTCCTTTTTGTCACCATTGTCTTCTTTGGGTGTGTCCACCGTATAGACGTCGTATGATGAAGTGGCTGCCCAACGCCCCGTGGGCGGTGGTTCCAGATCGTCCCCTGCATCAACGTCCATACCGTCGATGTTATTGGGGTCGAAGTCAAGCATGTCTGTTAGGTCATCGATAGTGGTTACAAAGTGGGTGGTGGGTGGGTTGCGATTGTCTTCATCCTCCGCATCCCACACGGGCCGGACATAGTTCGGTCAGGAGTCTTCTGACAGAGGGAAAGACCTTAATGAATTTAGCAAGTCTCCCAAGGGTGAGTGCTGAAAGATATCCGCGGCGGCGAACTCCATAACCGGAGCCCAGTTAGATTCGACGGGCACGGGTGCGTGTGGTCTGGAACACACGTCCGGAGATGAGTCCAGGGGTCCGGAGATACAGATCCCTTTAGGAAAGGGGTCTGTGTGCTCCAAAGCCAATGAGTGTGCGGCCTTCGAGGCGGGGTCTATCCACCCGTCCTCGGAAGGCGCGACCTGCTCTGGAACAAAGTCCAGAGCTATAGCAGGTGCGATGTTCCGAACACTGTCTGACTGCAGATCTAGGTTATGCACGTCGTGATCGTACGTCGCTCTTGACACGAGCCTGGATCCGTCAAAGATCAAGTCTCCGCGGACGTCGGCAGTGTAGTTTAGGTTTCCAAACCTGACCTGATGGCCAGGGGCGTAGCTATCGATCTGCTCCAGATGGCCAAGCGAGTTGGCCTGCAGTGCGAAGCCGCCGAACACGAAGATCTGTCCGGGGAGAGAAGTCTCACCCAGGACAGTGTGGTTGAAGGTTGGAGAAGCCATCTAGCCTTGTAGCGACGACACAGAGGAACTCTCAATGAAAGCACCAATGTCGGTGTCAAAACCGGCGGATCTCGGGTAGGGGTTCTCGAACTGTGCGTCTAAGGCTAATGGTAACAGGAGGCTGGGGACTCAATGTTTACCCAGGTTCGGGCCCTCTCGATGGAGGTAATACCCTACTTCCTACTTGATTGATCTTGATGATATGAGTATTACAAGAGTTGATCTACCACGAGATCAGAGAGGCTAAACCCTAGAAGCTAGCCTATGGTATGATTATTGTTGTGTCCTACGGACTAAACCCTTCGGTTTATATAAACACCGGTGGGGGCTAGGGTTACACAGAGTCGGTTTACAGAGGAGGAGATCTACATCCGAATCGCTAAGCTTGCCTTCCACACCAAGGAGAGTCCCATCAGGACACGGGGCGAAGTCTTCAATCTTGTATCTTCATAGTCCAACAGTCCGGCCAAAGTATGTAGTCCGGCTGTCTGGATACCCCCTTATCCAGGACACCCTCACCCACGACGCGGCAGCGTGGCCGTTGGCTATGTGGCGGCGCGGTGGGCAGCTGGCCGGTGGCGCCCGCTCGGCCCAGATCTGGGCCCTTTTGGGCCCCATCTAGGCTGGGGTGGGCCAGTGGTCCGGGGCGCGACGGGGTAGCTCCCCAGTTGTGCGGCAAGGAGGCCGTGGCTGCGGTGGTGATGGCTCCGGCGGCTTGCGTGCTGTAGCGTGGCTGCAGGGACTGTACGGACCTGTTGGGGTTCGGCCAGGCCGAACGTGACCTGACAGGTCCCTGTCACTATGTCCGGTCGGCTCTGTGCGGAGATGGAGGTTGTTCCCTCATGTCGGCTGCATTGCGGTTGCCACCGAGTCCGGTGTCTTCTCGTCCTACCTCTAGGTCTCTTGTTGATGGCCTAAGTGAGAAGGTGAAGATGGTGCGGTGTCCGTGGTGGCACAGGCTGGTGGGCGGCATGTTGGACGGTGCGCTTCCGATTGTCTAGGGTGGCGGTCGTGGTTTCGGAGTGGGAGAAATCTCTGGCGGCTCGTTCGCCACCAGCGCAGTTGCGCCCGTGGGCGTTGCAGGACCTCCTGAGGGGCGTCAGTGGTACCCTTCCCCACTGCCATTCGCTTACCGGGAGAAACCCTAGGACTTGTCCGGGCAGCAGCGTCATTGTCGTCGCATTTCTTCATGAAGATGTTGCTTGGTACACGAGGCTTCGGAGTGCTTGGCGGGTGGTGGTACTTCTCCGAAGGGTGCAACGGGTGTCGGCCATCTTTGCTTAGTTGAGCTGCCGGTGTCGACATTTGTTTCCTTTTTTTTCCTTTCTCTCCTTTTTTTGGGTATGTTTGTGCTGCGGCCCTAGCAAGCTGATTATATAGGTTGGTTGTTACTTTATAATTTAAAGCGGGAGAAACCCTTTTTGTCAGGTATTACCAATATAAGTTGGATAAAAGCTCTGGAAGTGCCACTAGTGGGCTTGCCTTTTTTAACACCTAGACCTAGACTTGATCTTTGACTCGGTTTTCTTTTGTCATCTCGTCTTCTCTCCACATCACAAAGAAGTTACTTAGGGTACAACCTTATAAAACTTTTGTAAGATCATCAAGCACGGTTGATGTTGGATGAAAAAAACTGAATTTTCAAGATACAAATTTGGTGAATATTGGTTTGTCTCGAACAAATAAATCTCACACAATATTTTTGATTTGTAATCTATATCAAATATTATCCTAACCTAGGTTTGGATCTCCAATAATACAATAAGGTCCCATCTCATATCAGCTTGAATTGCATGTTAGGATACCCCTCTGCATTCGCAAGCATCCATCAATGTGGAGATCCATTTATGGAGCCTAGCTCTGAGATGGATGTTGCTTCCAACCTTGCCTCCGACTCTGACAACTCTTTCATTCTAATGATTCTGCATGGTGGAACTCATCGACATATAGCTCAAAACACACCTCATGACTTAATAGTGGCAGAGTCCGTTAGTATATATATTCATTCACCATATGATAAGTAAGGGCATGTCCAACACTGACCCAAGAATGCCTGTTTTTATGTCCAGAGGTGATCTGTGAACATGATGCCAGAGAGAATCATCCAACACTATTCACAAATTAATCCGGTTGGGTGAAGAGAGAGTAGAGGGGGACCATGCATGTGAAGAGAGGAGGACCACCCAAGTCTTTGTGTTGATCAAATGCATGTCCCGACTCCGGCAAAGCTCCCCCAAGTTTGTACTTATGATTCTGGAATTCCGGGGCATGTCGCCCTTACGTTACTAGGTGTTTGCATGTATCTTGCAAGTTGTATATATGCACCTATTATGTGTTATGATCCGTAGACCCCAAAGTGACAACAATTAGGATTTGTTCCGGTGATGACCGTGGTATGAGGAGTTCATGTATTCATTGAGTGTTAATGCTTTGTTCCGATTCTTTATTAAAAGGAGCCCTTAGTATTCCTTTGATTCCCTTATGGATCCCTCTGCCGTGAGAGGGTAGGATAAAATATGTTATGCAAGTTCTTATTATAAGCACAAACGACTACATACGGAATACATGCCTACAATGAATTGATGAATTTGAGCTATTGTGTATCGCTCTAGGTTGTGACTGTTATATGATGAATGTCATCCAACACAAATATTCATCACTGATCCAATGCATACGCTTTTCTCAATTGATCTTTGCTAAGTTACTGCTATTGTTGATCCTGCTACAGTCACTACAAAACTGTGCTTATTACTGCTGCTACTGTTATCATTACTATCAAAACTATCAAGCTACCATGCCACTAAATACTTTGCACAAAGATATTATTTTCCACGTGTGGTTGAATTGATAACTCAACTGCTAAGGCTCATAAATATTCTATGGCTCTCCTTGTGTCGAACAAATAAATTAAGATGAGATACTACCCTCGAAGATTGTCCTGATCTCCTATACTTATGGGTTATCGAACTTTGTTAATACGCCATCGGTAGGTTTGTCTTAAAAAGAACTTCATCAGTAGGTACCCAGACTGTTGAGTTACTAGGGAATTCTAATGTTGTTAATACACCATTGGTAGGTTTGTCTTAAAAAGAACTCCATAAGTGGGATGTATGTGGTGCACCGGGGCAATTTGTGCCCGGTCGCCCGTTGCACATTCAAAAATATTCAAAAAACCCGGAAAAAAATCTAGTGCATTGACACAACATCAATGTACGTTGTCACAAAAATTTAAATCAATATTTGAAACATTGCTCGAGATACAAAAATAACAAATTTGACACTGAATAGTACATAACACAAGTTGGGCTTTATTTTTGGCCCATTAGCACACTGATGTCAAATTTGTCATTTTTGTATCTTGAGCATTGTTTTGAATTTTGATTTAAATTTTTGCGACAACATACATTGATGTTGTGTCGATACACTAAAATTTTGCGGATTTTTCTGAATATTTTTGAATGTGCAACAGGGTCGGGTGCACCGGTAGCAACAATTGCCTAGGTGCACCAGATGCGTTCGCCTCCATTAGTAGGTACCCATTCGACAACTACAAGTCGTTTGTTTCTCCAGGTCATTGCATCAATAGTCTACACACACGTACTGATATCTCCAATACTCCATACGGTACTTAGGCCCTGCTCGGAACTCCTCTAGCTTCTCGAAATCCTTGATTCCAGCTTCTCGTCGTCACTGCCAGCTTCTCTCGCAGAGCTAGGAGCGTTCGGATGCCAAAAATGCTTCTCTGATCCATGGAAGCGAATATGGGTTGCATGTGGTGGGCTTAGGCATCTCGCGGCGTTGTTTGGCTGAGCAAACCAGGGCTGAGGCATCGATCTGATTGAACAAATCGTTATTTACTTGGCGGTGCCAATCCTGATGAAATTTTGTTGAAATGCTGCTTCACCGTTTTGGGGAGCTCCACTTCTGTTGCTTCATGGTTTTACACTAGGAGAGCGCTCGTCTCCGCGTAGCTGGCTTCCTGGAGCTGCAACATTCGGGTTGGCTCCTCGCGCGGAGCCGAAGGAGAGTGGGGATGGAGAGGATCCGAACCGGGCCTTAAGCTGTGCGTATATATGCCTATGCCTAGGACCAAATCTTGTATGTCATCTCATGATCTAATCTATGTACATATTTCTCATAAGAATAATCGAACCTACAAACACGGACCGAACTATGCGATAAAAAACTTATCTGTTGTTCAAAAGTTAGCGTCAACTTTGGTTATTAGCGAAACCGAACTGAAATTACATGGTTATTACGAAAACCGAACTGTATCTATGTAAACCTTATAAACTGAATTATAAAAACTGTATAAAACAAACAGAATCAAAACGAAAAAAATCGAATGCACACCCTGGGGTGATATCTCTGTCCAACACTTTGCCGGTTCAGCCGTACCACTGCAAGAGAACAAATATCATGTTTTTTCATTTGAACATTAATTAACTTTCAAAAATAATTAAACCCACCTTTTTTAATTTATGAATATTTTTAAATTCTTTAACATTTTAAAATTTGAGAACATTCTCTTAAAACTCTTAGAATTTTCAACACGTGAGCACTTTTTCCATTCATGAACATATTTTTTAATTTATAAATATCTTTCAAATCGTTGAACATTGTTAATCTTTGTGAACGTTTTTTCAAAAATCATAGAATTTTTCCATGTGGTCATTATTTTTTCAAAACACACCAACTTTTTTGAATGGGTGAACATTTTCATAGACATGATACACACATATTTTTGATTATACAACTTTTTATTTGTTTTGCGAGTAGTAGTTTTTTTTCGTTCAAAGTGAGGAGTCGCACACAAGTTCAAAATGTTATTGTGTTTTGGAGCAAGAGGAGTTCCGCTAAGTGGACAAACTGGGTGGTTTTAAATAGAGTTGGTAAAATAAAGATTACCTTATGCAGTCCCCAACGGTCCGTGCTTGCATTCTAGAAACGCGTGGTCAGAACCTTACGATCCCACGAGCATATGGCGAATAACTCTATATATGGTCAGTCACATGGTTCGGATTGGGATATATACTGACTAGTGATTTGAATCATGATGTGTTGTGCATCGTCGATGAGAAGGAGCACATGTCGTCGTGTCCAGACACACATTTCTCCAGAAAACAATAGCTTACTCATTGCCTCTATTTTTGCACTAGAAGTGCTTCCAACTTCTAGATTTTTAACTATACGGAGTTAGGCCATCCAGTCTATCTCTGCCCGAAGAGTTTGACGTAGCCGGGAGAGGGGAGATGAAGCATTGCCGAACAAGCCCTGAACTACTCATCTCGTCCTTCATTGGCATGGGTTTTGATGAGACCTCCAATATGTCGCCTCTAGCGTCATATAGTAGAGGCTACACGCAGAGGGAGTTATGGGCCAAACGACCCATTTTACTCACGCTATTCCCCGACCTAGCGTTTATCCCGAGCGAGCTTTGTATCAAAAGCAAATCTCAAGCAAGTGACCTTCTATCCCAGAGCGTTGTACTTCATCTTCGGTTTTCCTAGTTTTCCCCAAAAACGTATATATGTTTTTATTAAATTTTGAACAAAAAGTAGTTATATGATGTTTCAAGTGAGTAAACATTTTATAAAAAAGATGAACTTTTTAAAAGTTCATCATGTATTTAATAAATGTTCATCATATGTTATGAAAAGTTTACCGTGCATTGAAAAAGGGTCATCATGGTCAAAAGAAATGTTCATCGTGTATTTAAAAAAATTTCAATGTGTACTTGAGAAAAGGTTATCATGTGTTTGTATTTTTTTCGTGCTGTATTAAAAATGATCACGTGTTTTGCAAAATTCATCGGAAGTTGTACCTCGATTCACGCAGATCCTTTTTTTTCTGTGAGCAAAAGCTTCAACATATGTTGTTTTAGAATCAAAAGCTTGGACATTTATCTTCAGCCATATTGCAATGTTGATGGTCCGCACAAGCCCATATCAGCCCAATCCGTGCTAAGTGATAAACCCTAACTAACTCCCACAGAGCACAGCGGTTCCGCCAGCACCTCTCTGCGGGTGAGCGACAGTGACTCTCTCCTGCTACGGCTGCTGGTGGGCATCGTATTGGGGAGGATGGTGCGGGGAAAACCCATGAACGGAGGGGCACGTGGTCGTGGGGGCGCTCAGCCGGCGGGGCAATGTCTTCCTGGTGGGGCGTGGGGGCGGCGCAGCGACCAAAGCGGTGGCTTGGGCAAGATACTCGGGTGGCACAGCAAGGAAAGGGGCGTCACTGATCCAGGCACGGCAGTATGCGCGCGTGCATGCTGACGAATCTGTAAGTTGCGGCACAGCAGCCAAACGAGTCTAGGTTTGGTCCCTCAATTCCTCTGTCTCAACTCTTGAACTGCATATGTCACTGATTTATACTTACTAGTCATGTGTGGATTATGGGTTGCTCCTGAAATGTACTGGTGTGGTGGGTAGAGATTGGTTTGAGTATCTCCCCACAAATGATGACGAACTTATTCACTGCAATATATCTGCACTCACTTGCAGATTCGTCATGCCGTTCGCCGGTGTGTCTCTCCTCGCCAATGGCATGCTGTGCCCTTCCTCCAGGTCGGTCCTCGACGCCGGCGTGGCCAGCGCGTACCACCTGTTGGTGGTGGAAGGTTACTCGCGGAACAAACAGATACCCAACAGCCTTTGCCTCAGGTCTCGTCCATTCATGGTCCGTGGCTACCACTGGCAGGGTGCATCGGTTATTTACCCAATGGTTTCAACTCCCGCTATGCCGACTACATCTCTCTCGTTGCTGTTCCTCTGGACGATAATGTTCTAAAGCCTGTGAGGGTGTAGTTCAGGTTTAGTTTTATCGATGAGGTTGAGAAGCAAGACATAACACACATCCGTGCTGCTGACACGAGCAGCTTCTACAGCCATGAATCTACCTGGGGGTGCCAAGGTTTATACAAAGAGACGCTTTTGAAAAATCAAAGAATCTTAAGGATGATTGTTTAGCATCATAATTTGTGAGGACCTCCACACTGATCAAAGCTTTGTCTCAAAAAAAATCTCGAGCAAGCGAGCTTCTATCCAAGAGTGTTGTGCTTCATCTTCGGTTTTCCTAGTTTTCCTTAAAAACATATATATATTATGAAAAAATATGAACAGAAAATTAGTTATATGATTTTTCAAGTGAGTAAACATTTTATTAAAAAAAGATGATTTTTTTTAAATTACTAATGTATTTAATAAATGTTCATCATATATTATGAAAGGGATTTCTATTTTCATTCCCCCGTTGCTTAGTTTTACTAAGTTTTACCCCAGACAACTAACGTTGCTCATTTTTTCCCTCTCTCCTTCACCACTTCCTCACAAAAGCCCAAACAGAGCATTGTCATCCAGTCAAAGCCTTTGGGCCTTACCTCCTGACTAGTGGGGCCGTGTGATATCCTGAATGGTGGGGTCGGGCCGCTCTCTCTCCCCAGAGTGTTAACGCTTTAAAATCATGACATGTGAGGCCGAGACAACTTATGACAATGGGGCCGCATAATATCCTGACACGCGGGGTCGGGTGACTCTCTCTCCCCACAGTGTTGACGCGGTAAAATCCTGACAGGTAGGCCTGAGGTAACTTATGACAGGTGGGGTCGAGGCAACTTTTGACTGGTGGGTGTGGGAGTCCTGGACTAGGGGGTCTTCAGACGTCGCGTCAATTGATGTGGGCCGGACTGATGGGTCGTCAAGATACAAGACAGAGGATTATCTCTCGTGTCCGGTGGGGATTCCCATATGCGTGGATGGCAAGTATAGGTGTCCGGATATGTTATTCCTTCCTGTAAAACCGACTCTGTACAACCCTAAGCCCCTCCGGTGTTTATATAAACCGGAGGGTAGATCGGTGGCAGGATCACAACATTGCTAGGCTAACTAATCTAGGGTTAGCCGAATCGATCTCAAGGTAGATCAACTCTTGTAACCCCTATACCCTCGAATATAATCAAGCAGGAGTAGGGTTTTACCTCCATTAAGAGGGCCCGAACCTGGGTAAAACACTGTGTCCTTTGTCCATAGTTACCATTGATCCTCATACATATAGCTCCCCCCTACCCAAGATCTGCCCGTTTTGACACTAACATTGGTGCTTTCATTGAGAGCTTCATTGTATCGTCAACAGAAGGATCGATGGCTCACCTCTTCATCAACAATGATGCCGCGTCCAGGGAAACCTTTCTCCCTGGACAAGTCTTTGTGTTCGGTGGCTTTGTGCTTCGGGCCAACTCGATTGGCCGCCTCGAGCAGGTCGACGGTTACGCCCCCGGCCACCAGATCAGGTTTGGAAACCTGAACTATGTTGCCAACATCTGAGGAGATCTGGTCTTCGACGGGTTCGCAGCCCCGGCTGCCACTCAGTGCCCCCGCCAAGGATACTCTTCGGATTCCCTGTTAGGGTCAACACCCATACCCACCTCGGCCTTAGATCCGGGACAGGTCTCACTGTCCGAAGACGGGAGCGTGTGAGCCTCGCTGGACTTCTTCCCCTCGTGGAACTCCCGACTGAAAACCCAGATGCAATCTTAGACTTGGCTCTGGGCAACCATCCCGAACTACCGAGGTCCGCACTCAGTGGTTCGATCAGGTGTCCCATGCCGAACTCAGCCCAGCGGATCCGCAGTTCCCGGTCCCACTTTCGCTCCTAGATGAAGCATTGGACTTAATGCAGTCTCTCGCGATCACGGAGGCTTTGCCTCCAAACTGTACCCAGCTAGGGCTGGGGGCTGAGAGCGGGGAATTTATGCCCCACCCACCACCCACTTGATAGCCATTGTCGAGGACTTAACCGACATGCTAGACTATGCGTCCGAAGACATCGACGGCATGGACGATGATGCCGACGCCAAACCAGGCCAAGTCTCACCCGTCACGGGGCGTTGGACGGCCACCTCAACCTACGATTGAACATGGTGGATACCCGGATAAAATAATGACGAGGATAACCCGAGCCCAGATGAGGACAAACTCATCGATAAACCACCAAAGCGCCGATGTCTGCGGCACCTTTCAAGATCGCGTCGGACACCGGAGATAATGATACTCCGGACGATGCCGAAGATCCTGAATGCCCCATCGAGCCCACATCCGAACAGGACGAAAGGGAAGAGGGTGAATATAGCCCTGGACACACTGACAACGAAGATGCGGAAGACAGCAACTATATGCCAGAACCCGAAGAGGAGGTTAGCCTCAATGACGAAGACTTCATTGTCCCAGAGGAACCCCTCGACCAAGAACACTTCAAGAGACAGCTCATTGCCACAGCCCAGAGCCTGAAGAAGAAGCAACAACTCAAAGCCGAGCAAGATACGTTGAACGAAAGGTGGACTAAGAGCATCTCCAGCCGTTCGGCCTCCCAGGGCACCAAAAAAGACCGGCCTGGGGGTGAGCCGGTGCTAGTTCGGCCCCTGGGGTTCGTTTTTCCCCAGTCACGCGCCCAGGCGCCGCCCCCCAAGGCGCTCCATATTCGAAAAACATCATTCCCGCTCAAAGAAACAACAAACGGGCGATCATCGCAATAGTTTAGCGAGTCGGTGCCACAGTTTGGTGATCAAAATAAAAGGACACACAGTAGGTCGGCGTACAAAAAAAGGAAGGGCGCGGAAGGAGTACGTCAAGCGTCGAGCTCAACCTCCGGTGGCGTAGTCGTTGGCATACACGGGATGGGAGGAATCGCGGCGGCTTCCGGGCTATTCGGCGCGTCTTCTGTGCTGCTGGGCACGGCGGAGGCTGTTGGGGAACGTTGCAGAAAATTAAAATTTTTCCTACGGTTTCACCAAGATCCATCTATGAGTTCATCTAAGCAACGAGTCAAGGGAGAGAGTTTGCATCTACATACCACTTGTAGATCACGAGCGGAAGCTTGCCAAGGAGATGGTGATGATGGAGTCGTACTCGAACGTGATTCGGATCACCGATGTCCTAGTGCTGAACGGACAGCACCTCCGCGTTCAACACACGTACGGGACGGGAGACGTCTCCTCCGTCTTGATCCAGCAAGGAGGAAGGAGAGGTTGAGGAAGGCAGCTCCAACGGCAGCACGACGGCGTGGTGCAGTTGACGCGGCAGTATTCCGACAGGGCTTCGCCAAGCACGTACGGAGGAGGAGATGTGTTGGGGAGGGGAGGGGCTGCGCCTTGAGTTATGGTGTATTGCAGCCCTCCCCTCACCCCTCTATATATAGGGGAAAGGGCAAGGGGGGCCGGCCCACTAGGGAAAACCCTAGGGGGGGGCGGCCAAGGGGTGGGGGGCTTGCCCCCCAAGCAAGGGGGTGCGCCCCCTTTAGGGTTTCCCCCCACCCCTAGGCGCATGGGCCCAAGGAGGGGGGCGCGCCAAGCCCACTAGGGGCTGGCTGCTATCCCCACGCAGCCCAAGTGGCCCCCCGGGAGGGGTGGCCCCTCCCGGTGGACCCCCGGAACCCTTTCGGTGGTCCCGGTACAATACCGGTATAACCCCGAAACTTTCCGGTGCCCGTTTAACAACTTCCCATATATAAAACTTTACCCCCGGACCATTCCGGAACTCCTTGTGACGTCCGGGATCTCATCCGGGACTCCGAACAACATTCGGTAGTCACATACTAGTCTTCCTAACAACCCTAGCGTCACCGAACCTTAAGTGTGTAGACCCTACGGGCTCGGGAGACATGCAGACATGACCGAGACCACTCTCGGGCAATAACCAACAGCGGGGTCTGGATACCCATGTTGGCTCCCACACGCTCCTCGATGATTTCATCGGTTGAACCACGATGTCGAGGATTCGATCAAACCCTGTATACAATTCCCTTTGTCAATCGGTACGTTACTTGCCCGAGACTCGATCGTCGGTATCCCAATACCTTGTTCAGTCTCGTTACCGGCAAGTCACTTTACTCGTACCGTAATGCATGATCCCGTGGCCAACACCTTGGTCACCTTGAGCTCATTATGATGATGCATTACCGAGTGGGCCCAGAGATACCTCTCCGTCATACGGAGTGACAAATCCCAGTCTCGATCCGCATAAAACAATAGATACTTTCGGAGATACCTGTAGTGCACCTTTATAGTCACCCAGTTACGTTGTGACGTTTGATACACCCAAAGCACCCCTACGGTATCCAGGAGTTACACGCTCTCATGGTCAAAGGAAGAGATACTTGACATTGGCAAAGCTCTAGCAAACGAACTACACGATCTTTGTGCTATGCTTAGGATTGGGTCTTGTCCATCACATCATTCTCCTAATGATGTGATCCCGTTATCAACGACATCCAATGTCCATAGCCAGGAAACCATGACTATCTGTTGATCACAACGAGCTAGTCAACTAGAGGCTCACTAGGGACATATTGTGGTCTATGTATTCACACGTGTATTATGATTTCCGGATAATACAGTTATAGCATGAATAAAAGACAATTATCATGAACAATGAAATATAATAATACTTTTATTATTGCCTCTAGGGCATATTTCCAACAGTCTCCCACTTGCACTAGAGTCACTAATCTAGTTACATTGTGATGAATCGAACACCCATAGAGTTCTGGTGTTGATCATGTTTAGCTCGCGAGAGAGGTTTAGTCAACGGATCTGCGACATTCAGATCCGTATGTACTTTGCAAATTTCTATGTCTCCATCTTGAACATTTTCACGGATGGAGTTGAAACGACGCTTGATGTGCCTGGTCTTCTTGTGAAACCTGGGCTCCTTAGCAAGGGCAATAGCTCCAGTGTTGTCACAGAAGAGTTTGATTGGCCCCGACGCATTGGGTATGACTCCTAGGTCGGTGATGAACTCCTTCACCCAAATAGCTTCATGCGCTGCCTCCGAGGCTGCCATGTACTCCGCTTCACATGTAGATCCCGCCACGACGCTCTGCTTGCAGCTGCACCAGCTTACTGCTCCACCATTCAACATATACACGTATCCGGTTTGTGACTTAGAGTCATCCAGATCTGTGTCGAAGCTAGCGTCGACGTAACCCTTTACGACGAGCTCTTCGTCACCTCCATAAACGAGAAACATGTCCTTTGTCCTTTTCAGGTACTTCAGGATATTCTTGACCGCTGTCCAGTGTTCCTTGCCGGGATTACTCTGGTATCTTGCTACCAAACTTACGGCAAGGTTTACATCAGGTCTGGTACACAGCATGGCATACATAATAGATCCTATGGCTGAAGCATAGGGGATGACACTCATCTCTTCTTTATCTTTTGCCGTGGTCGGTGACTGAGCTGAGCTCAATCTCACACCTTGTAACATAGGCAAGAACCCTTTCTTGGACTCATCCATTTTGAACTTTTTCAAAATCTTATCAAGGTATGTGCTTTGTGAAAGACCTATGAGGCGTCTCGATCTATCTCTATAGATCTTGATGCCTAATATATAAGCAGCTTCTCCAAGGTCCTTCATTGAAAAACATTTGTTCAAGTAGGCCTTAATGCTGTCCAGAAATTCTATATTATTTCCCATCAAGAGTATGTCATCCACATATAATATGAGAAATGCTACAGAGCTCCCACTCACTTTCTTGTAAACGCAGGCTTCTCCATAAGTCTGCATAAACCCAAACGCTTTGATCATCTCATCAAAGCGAATATTCCAACTCCGAGATGCTTGCACCAGCCCATAAATGGATCGCTGGAGCTTGCATACTTTGTTAGCGTTCTTAGGATCGACAAAACCTTCTGGCTGCATCATATACAGCTCTTCCTTAAGATGCCCGTTAAGGAATGCCGTTTTGACGTCCATCTGCCATATCTCATAATCATAGTATGCGGCAATTGCTAACATGATTCGGACGGACTTAAGCTTCGCTACGGGAGAGAATGTCTCGTCGTAGTCAATCCCTTGAACTTGTCGATAACCCTTAGCGACAAGTCGAGCTTTATAGATGGTAACATTCCATCCGCGTCCGTCTTCTTCTTAAAGATCCATTTGTTTTCTATCGCTCGCCGATCATCGGGCAAGTCAGTCAAAGTCCATACTTTGTTTTCATACATGGATTCTATCTCGGATTTCATGGCTTCTAGCCATTTGTTGGAATCTGGGCCCGCCATCGCTTCTTCATAGTTCGAAGGTTCACCGTTGTCTAACAACATGATTTCCAGGACAGGGTTGCCGTACCACTCTGGTGCGGAACGTGTCCTTGTGGACCTACGAAGTTCAGTAGCAACTTGATCCGAAGTACCTTGATCATCATCATTGGTTTCCTCTTCAGTTGGTGTGGGCATCACAGGAACATTTTCCTGAGCTGCACCACTTTCCCGTTCGAGAGGTAGTACTTCATCGAGTTCTACTTTCCTCCCACTTACTTCTTTCGAGAGAAACTCTTTTTCCAGAAAGCATCCGTTCTTGGCAACAAAGATCTTGCCCTCGGATCTTAAGTAGAAGGTATACCCTACAGTTTCCTTAGGGTATCCTATGAAGACGCATTTTTCCGACTTGGGTTCGAGCTTTTCAGGTTGAAGTTTCTTGACATAAGCATCGCATCCCCAAACTTTTAGAAACGACAGCTTAGGTTTCTTCCCAAACCATAATTCATACGGTGTCGTCTCAACGGATTTAGACGGTGCCCTATTTAAAGTGAATGTAGCTGTCTCTAGAGCGTATCCCCAAAATGATAGCGGTAAATCGGTAAGAGACATCATAGACCGCACCATATCCAATAGAGTGCGATTACGACGTTCGGACACACCGTTTCGCTGAGGTGTTCCAGGCGGCGTGAGTTGTGAAACGATTCCACATTTCCTTAAGTGTGTGCCAAATTCGTGACTTAAATATTCTCCTCCACGATCTGATCGTAGGAACTTTATCTTTCGGTCACGTTGATTCTCCACCTCATTCTGAAATTCCTTGAACTTTTCAAAGGTCTCAGACTTGTGTTTCATTAAGTAGACATACCCATATCTACTTAAGTCATCAGTGAGAGTGAGAACATAACGATATCCTCCGCGAGCCTCAACGCTCATTGGACCGCACACATCGGTATGTATGATTTCCAACAAGTTGGTTGCTCGCTCCATTGTTCCGGAGAACGGAGTCTTGGTCATTTTGCCCATGAGGCATGGTTCGCATGTGTCAAATGATTCATAATCAAGAGACTCTAAAAGTCCATCAGCATGGAGCTTCTTCATGCGCTTGACACCAATGTGACCAAGGCGGCAGTGCCACAAGTATGTGGGACTATCGTTATCAACTTTACATCTTTTGGCATCTACACTATGAACATGTGTAATATTACGCTCGAGATTCATTAAGAATAAACCATTGACCATCGGAGCATGACCATAAAACATATCTCTCATATAAATCGAACAACCATTATTCTCGGACTTAAATGAGTAGCCATCTCGTATTAAACGAGATCCAGATACAATGTTCATGCTCAAACTTGGCACTAAATAACAATTATTAAGGTTCAAAACTAATCCCGTAGGTAAATGTAGAGGCAGCATGCCGACGGCGATCACATCGACTCTGGAACCATTCCCGACGCGCATCGTCACCTCGTCCTTCGCCAGTCTCCGTTTATTCCGCAGCTCCTGCTGTGAGTTACAAATATGAGCAACGGCACCGGTATCAAATACCCAGGAGTTACTACGAGTACTGGTAAGGTACACATCAATTACATGTATATCAAATATACCATTGGTGTTGCCGGCCTTCTTATCCGCTAAGTATTTGGGGCAGTTCCGCTTCTAGTGACCCTTCCCCTTGCAATAAAAGCACTCAGTCTCAGGCTTGGGTCCATTCTTTGACTTCTTCCCGGTAACTGGGTTACCAGGCGCGGCAACCTCCTTGCCGTCCTTCTTGAAGTTCTTCTTACTTAGTGGTCTTATTGACCATCAACACTTGATGTTCTTTCTTGATTTCAACCTCTGCTGACTTCAGCATAGAAAATACTTCAGGAATGGTCTTTACCATCCCCTGCATATTGTAGTTCATCACAAAGCTCTTGTAGCTTGGTGGGAGCGACTGGAGGATTCTGTCAATGACCGCCTCATCGGGGAGGTTAATATTCAGCTGGGTCATACGGTTGTGCAACCCAGACATCTTGAGTATGTGCTCACTGACAGAACTGTTTTCCTCCATCTTACAACTGTAGAACTTGTCGGAGACATCATATCTCTCGACCCGGGCGTGAGCTTGAAAAACTAGTTTCAGCTCTTCGAACATCTCATATGCTCCGTGATGCTCAAAACGCTTTTGGAGCCCCGGTTCTAAGCTGTAAAGCATGCCGCACTGAATGAGGGAGTAATCATCAGCACGAGACTGCCAAGCATTCATAATGTCTTGGTTCTCTGGGACGGGAGCGTCACCTAGCGGTCCTTCTAGGACATATTGTTTCCTGGCAGCTATGAGGATGATCCTCAGGTTCCGGACCCAGTCCGTATAGTTGCTGCCATCATCTTTCAGCTTGGTTTTCTCTAGGAACGCGTTGAAGTTCATGTTGACATGAGCGTTGGCCATTTGATCTACAAGACATATTTGCAAAGGTTTTAGACTAAGTTCATGATAATTAAGTTCTAATCAAATTATGAACTCCCACTTAGATTAGACATCCCTCTAGTCATCTAAGTGTTACACGATCCGAGTCGACTAGCCCGTGTCCGATCATCAGTGAGACGGACTAGTCATCGTCGGTGAACATTCTCATGTTGATCGTATCTTCCATACGACTCGTGTTCGACCTTTCGGTCTCCGTGTTCCGAGGCCATGTCTGCACATGCTAGGCTCGTCAAGTTAACCCTAAGTGTTTTCGCTGTGTAAAACTGTCTTACACCCGTTGTATGTGAACGTAAGAATCCATCACACCCGATCATCACGTGGTGCTTAGAAGCGACGAACTGTAGCAACGGTGCACAGTTAGGGGAGAACACTTCTTGAAATTTTTGTAAGGGATCATCTTATTTACTACCGTCGTCCTAAGTAAACAAGATGCATAAACATAATAAACATCACATGCAATTATATAGTTGTGACATGATATGGCCAATATCATATAGCTCCATTGATCTCCATCTTCGGGGCTCCATGATCATCTTGTCACCGGCTTGACACCATGATCTCCATCATCATGATCTCCATCATCGTGTCTTCATGAAGTTGTCACGCCAACGACTACTTCTACTTCTATGACTAACGCGTTTAGCAATGAAGTAAAGTAAGTTACATGGCGTTCTTCAATGACACGCAGGTCATACAAAAATAAAGACAACTCCTATGGCTCCTGCCGGTTGTCATACTCATCGACATGCAAGTCGTGAATCCTATTACAAGAACATGATCTCATACATCACAATTCATCATTCATCACAACTTCTGGCCATATCACATCACTTGATCAATCGCTGCAAAAACAAGTTAGACGTCCTCTAATTGTTGTTGCATCTTTTACGTGGCTGCAATTGGGTTCTAGCAAGAACGTTTTCTTACCTACGAATAACCACAACGTGATTTTGTCAACTTCTATTTACCCTTCATAAGGGCCCTTTTCATCGAATCCGCTCCAACTAAAGTGGGAGAGACAGACACCCGCCAGCCACCTTATGCAACTAGTGCATGTTAGTCGGTGGAACCGGTCTCACGTAAGCGTACGTGTAAGGTTGGTCCGGGCCGCTTCATCCCACAATACCGCCGAAGCAAGAAAAGACTAGTAGAGGCAAGTAAGATGACAAGATCCACGCCCACAACAAAATTGTGTTCTACTCGTGCAAAGAGAACTACGCATAGACCTAGCTCATGATGCCACTGTTGGGGAACGTTGCAGAAAATTAAAAATTTTCCTACGGTTTCACCAAGATCCATCTATGAGTTCATCTAAGCAACGAGTCAAGGGAGAGAGTTTGCATCTACATACCACTTGTAGATCACGAGCGGAAGCTTGCCAAGGAGATGGTGGTGATGGAGTCGTACTCGAACGTGATTCGGATCACCGATGTCCTAGTGCTGAACAGACAGCACCTCCGCGTTCAACACACGTACGGGACGGGAGACGTCTCCTCCGTCTTGATCTAGCAAGGAGGAAGGAGAGGTTGAGGAAGGCAGATCCAACGGCAGCACGACGGCGTGGTGCAGTTGACGCGGCAGTATTCCGACAGAGCTTCGCCAAGCACGTACGGAGGAGGAGATGTGTTGGGGAGGGGAGGGGCTGCGCCTTGAGTTATGGTGTATTGCAGCCCTCCCCTCACCCCTCTATATATAGGGGAAAGGGCAAGGGGGGCCGGCCCTCTAGGGAAAACCCTAGGGGGGGGGGCGGCCAAGGGGTGGGGGGCTTGCCCCCCAAGCAAAGGGGGTGCGCCCCCTTTAGGGTTCCCCCCCCCCACCCCTAGGCGCATGGGCCCAAGGAGGGGGGCGCGCCAAGCCCACTAGGGGCTGGCTGCTATCCCCATGCAGCCCAAGTGGCCCCCCGGGAGGGGTGGCCCCTCCCGGTGGACCCCCGGAACCCTTCCGGTGGTCCCGGTACAATACCGGTATAACCCCGAAACTTTCCGGTGCCCGTTTAACAACTTCCCATATATAAAACTTTACCTCCGGACCATTCCGGAACTCCTCGTGACGTCCGGGATCTCATCCGGGACTCCGAACAACATTCGGTAGTCACATACTAGTCTTCCTAACAACCCTAGTGTCACCGAACCTTAAGTGTGTAGACCCTACGGGCTCGGGAGATATGAAGACATGACCGAGACCACTCTCGGGCAATAACCAACAGCGGGGTCTGGATACCCATGTTGGCTCCCACACGCTCCTCGATGATTTCATCGGTTGAACCACGATGTCGAGGATTCGATCAAACCCTGTATACAATTCCCTTTGTCAATCGGTACGTTACTTGCCCGAGACTCGATCGTCGGTATCCCAATACCTTGTTCAGTCTCGTTACCGACAAGTCACTTTACTCGTACCGTAATGCATGATCCCGTGGCCAACACATTGGTCACCTTGAGCTCATTATGATGATGCATTACCGAGTGGGCCCAGAGATACCTCTCCGTCATACTGAGTGACAAATCCCAGTCTCGATCCGCATAAAACAATAGATACTTTCGGAGATACCTGTAGTGCACCTTTATAGTCACCCAGTTACGTTGTGACGTTTGATACACCCAAAGCACCCCTACGGTATCCAGGAGTTACACGCTCTCATGGTCAAAGGAAGAGATACTTGACATTGACAAAGCTCTAGCAAACGAACTACACGATCTTTGTGCTATGCTTAGAATTGGGTCTTGTCCATCACATCATTCTCCTAACGATGTGATCCCGTTATCAACGACATCCAATGTCCATAGCCAGGAAACCATGACTATCTGTTGATCACAACGAGCTAGTCAACTAGAGGCTCACTAGGGACATATTGTGGTCTATGTATTCACACGTGTATTATGATTTCCGGATAATACAGTTATAGCATGAATAAAAGACAATTATCATGAACAATGAAATATAATAATATTTTTATTATTGCCTCTAGGGCATATTTCCAACAGAGGCATCATCGGTGGGGTTGGGCGTCGCGAAGGCATCGTCGGTGCGGCTGGGCGTTGCGGAGGCGGAGACATCGTCGTCCCTGGTCTCGTCTTCGTCATCGTCGGTGGGGCTGGGCGGCGGCGGCGGAGTCGCCGGGATATGGTTCAGGATGAGGCCCGCTGGGCCAAGAACATGTCAGCGCCGCCCATCAAGAAGGCGAGGTCGTTGTTCCTCTTCTTGGCATCTTGCGCTTGGAGTTTCGCGGCGGCGCTGGCGCGGAGCAAGTCGAGTTTGACGGCGCTCTTCGTCATCAAAACAGCCCACCTCGCCTCTGTTTTCTCCTCTCGCTCGGCGGCCCTGGTTTTGGCGTCGGCGATGTAGTGCTCGATGGACTCTTGCACACGCGCGATAGCTGTCTCGGCGTTTTTCGCCTTCTTGGCTCCTTTGTTGCCGTCCGGTCATCCATTGGCTGCGCCTGCTATTGGCGCGTCCAGCTTGTATGTCTCTTTGGCCTTGGCTGGGTGCATCGGACGGCCGCCCATTTCTGGCACTTGTCGATCCGCTTGAAGACGTGGAGGTACTTGAAGTCTGCGTCGTTGTTGTCATTGTGGAACATGGCGAACATGCACAACAACTGCGACGAGAAAGAACGTCAGGCGGCCCAGAGCACGCACCAAGGCACGCCCCAGGGCGCGCGCAAGGCGAAAGAGCACGCGCAAGGTGAAAAGGCAGCAACATAGACGGCGTGCCATACCTGATCCTCGACACTGGTGCTGCTCTCCGGGCGAGCCGCGACCTCCTCGACGATTCCATGCCATTTGTTGCACGCCGTTTGAATGAGCGACCAATGGTTCTCCATCCCCTTCGACCCCTGCTTCATGTGCATGCTTTTGAAGTAGGTGAGGGAGTCCCGGACTAGGGGGTGTCCGGATAGACGAACTATCATCATCGGCCGGACTCCAAGACTATGAAGATACAAGATTGAGGACTTCGTCCCGTGTCCGGATGGGACTTTCCTTGGCGTGGAAGGCAAGCTTGGCGATACGGATATGTAGATCTCCTACCTTTGTAACCGACTCTATGTAACCCTAGCCCTCTCCGGTGTCTATATAAACCGGATGGCTTTAGTCCATAGGACGAACAACAATCATACCATAGGCTAGCTTCTAGGGTTTAGCCTCCTTGATCTCGTGGTAGATCTACTCTTGTAACCCACATCATCAATATTAATCAAGAAGGACGTAGGATTTTACCTCCATCAAGAGGGCCCAAACCTGGGTAAAAACATCGTGTCCCTCGTCTCCTGTTACCATCCGCCTAGACGCACAGTTTGGGACCCCCTACCTGAGAGCCGCCAGTTTTGACACCGACATTGGTGCTTTCATTGAGAGTTCCTCTGTGTCGTCACCGATAGGCTCGATGGCTTCTTCGATCATCATCAACTACACAGTCCAGGGTGAGACCTTCCTCCCCGGACAGATCTTCGTATTCGGCGGCTTTGCACTGCGGGCCAATTCATTTGGCCATCTAGAGTAGATCGAAAGTTACGCCCCTGGCCGTCAGGTCAGATTTGGAAGTTTGAACTTCACGGCTGACATCCGCGGGGACTTGATACTCGACGGATTCGAGCTACTACCGAGCGTGCCGTACTGTCACGATGGGCATGATTTAGCTCTGCAGTCGGACAGTACCCTGGAGGCCGCACTCGAACCCGCTCCGATCTTCGACTCGGAGCCGGCTGTGCAGACCAAGGATGGATGGCTAGACACCGCCTCAGGGGCTGCAACCTCTACGGTGATAGAGCCGAACACCGATCTTGTCCTCCATGAAGCTTGTGACTCCGAGGTGCCGGACTCCTTGCCGGACTCCGGACCTCCCGCGCCCCCTCCAGTCGAATCCGATTGGGCACCGATCATGGAGTTCACCGCGGCGGACATCTTTCAACACTTACCTTTTGGCAACATCTTGAGTTTGCTAAAGTACCTCTCGTTATCAAGAGAGGCCTGGCCGGACTGCGGCCAGGACGGTTGGGATGCGGACGACGAAGAAATTCAGAGCCCACCCACCACCCACTTGGTAGCCACTGTCGACGACCTAACCGACATGCTAGATTACGACTCTGAGGACATCGATGGTATGGACGAAGATGCCGGAGACGACCAAGAACCAGCGCCCACCGGGCACTGGAAAGCCACCTCTTCATACGACATATACATGGTGGATATCCCAAAGGATGGGAACGGCGAAGGAATAGCGGAGGACGACCCCTCCAAGAAACAGCCCAAGCGCCGGCGTCAGCGGCGCCGCTCTAAATCCCGCCATAGCAAGAATGAGGATTCTGGCACCGGAGACAATAATACACCGGATAGCGCCGAAGACAACCCACTCCAGCAAGATCCAGCACAGGAGGAGGGGGACGCCAGCCCTCATGAGAGAGAGGCCGAAGAAGAGGTAGAGGACTATATGCCTCCCTCCGGAGACGAGGCAAGCCTCGACGACGACGAATTCGTCGTACCTGAGGATCCCGTCGAACAGGAGCGTTTCAAACGCAGGCTTATGGCCACGGCAAATAGCCTCAAGAAAAAGCAGCAGCAGCTTAGAGATGATCAAGATCTGCTAGCCGACAGATGGACCGAAGTCCTCGCGGCCGAAGAGCATGAACTCGAACGCCCCTCCAAAAGCTACCCCAAATGTAAGCTGCTCCCCCGATTAGAGGTGGAGGCATATGATCCCGCTTCACCAGGAGACAATACGGTTGATCGACCACCCCGTGGTCGCGACAGAGAGGCCTCAAGGCCCTTCACTAGACCCGTACCCCGGCATCGCTCGAAAAGCACAAGGCCACAGGGGAACACTCCGGACCTGCGAGACATATTGGAGGATAAGGCAAGACAATCAAGATCGATCTATGGATCACATGGGCGCCCCACGATACGTGACGATCATCGTTACCCCGGACAAAGTAAGTCTGTCCAGGCCGAACACAACAGACAAAGCTCTTTTGAGCTCCGTCGCGATATCGCCCAGTACAGAGGCGCCGCACACCCACTGTGCTTCACAGATGAGGTAATGGATCATCAAATCCCAGAAGGGTTTAAACCCGTCAATATTGAATCTTATGATGGCACAACAGACCCCGCGGTCTGGATCGAGGACTATCTCCTCCACATCCACATGGCCCGCGGAGACGATCTCCACGCCATCAAATATCTCCCACTCAAACTTAAAGGACCAGCCCGGCACTGGCTTAACAGCTTGCCAGCAGAGTCAATCGGGAGTTGGAAGGACCTGGAAGCCGCATTCCTCGATAACTTCCAAGGCACGTACGTGCGACCACCAGATGCAGATGACCTAAGCCACATAATTCAGCAGCCAGACGAATCAGCCAGACAATTCTGGACATGGTTCTTAACCAAGAAAAACCAAATCGTCGACTGTCCGGATGCCAAGGCCCTCGCGGCCTTCAAACCTAACATTCGCGACGAGTGGCTTGCCCGGCACCTGGGACAGGAAAAGCCAAAATCCATGGCATCCCTTACATCACTCATGACCCGCTTCTGTGTGGGTGAGGACAGCTGGCTAGCTCGCAGCAACAACCTCAACAAAAATTCTGGCAGTCCGGATATCAAGGACCGTAGTGGCAGGTCTCATCGCAACAAAAACAAACTCTGCATTAACGGCGATAACAGTGAGGATACGGCAGTCAATGCCGGATTCAGAGGCTCTAAACCCGGTCAACGGAAAAAGGCATTCAGAAGAACAACTCAGGGTCCGTCCAATTTGGACCGAAGTCTCGACCGCTCGTCCCAGATACATGGCACCCCTGAAAAGCCAGCTCACCACACCAATAGGGACTGTTGGGTCTTCAAGCAGGCAGGCAAGTTCATTGCCGAAAACAGCGACAAGGGGCTAAATAGCCACGACGAGGAAGAGACCCGACCGCCGAACAATAGAGGACAGAAGGGTTTCCCCCCACAGGTGCAGACGGTGAACATGATATATGCCACGCACATACCCAAAAGGGAGCGGAAGCGTGCACTCAGGGATGTATACGCGATGGAGCCAGTTGCCCCGAAGTTCAATCCATGGTCCTCTTGCCCGATCACCTTTGACCGAAGGGACCACCCCACCAGCATTCGCCATGGTGGGTTCGCCGCATTGGTTCTAGACCCAATCATCGATGGATTTCATCTTACCAGAGTCCTGATGGACGGCGGCAGCAGCCTAAACCTGCTTTATCAGGACACGGTGCGCAAAATGGGCATAGACCCCTCAAGGATTAAACCTACCAAGACGACCTTTAAAGGCGTCATACCAGGTGTAGAAGCCAATTGTACAGGATCAGTTACACTGGAAGTGGTCTTCGGATCCCCGGATAACTTCCGAAGCGAGGAGTTAATCTTCGACATAGTCCCGTTCTGCAGCGGCTATCATGCCTTGCTTGGACGTACCGCGTTCGCAAAGTTCAACACGGTGCCGCACTACGCATACCTCAAGCTCAAGATGCCAGGCCCTAGAGGAGTCATCACGGTCAACGGAAACACTGAACGCTGCCTCCGAACGGAGGAACATGCAGCGGCTCTCACGGCAGAAGTACAAAGCAGCCTTTTTAGGCAATTCTCGAGTTTGGCTGCCAAGCGGCCGGACACAGCTAAGCGTGCCCAGAGTAACCTACAACACGACCACCTGGCACGTTCCGAGCACGCGTAGCAGTGCGGCCCCAACCCCAGCCCCTGTAAAACATTAAGACAGACCCTTCGCGTACTCCATTACGCTCTGAAGATACCATGGGCATGGGGCAAGGGGCTCGACCACGATAAGCCCAGACTGCGGCTCAATGGCACCAGGGGCTCTTAAGTGTGTCGTTTCATTTTTTCCTTTTATTTTTCACCCACAGGACTCCGTTCGTGAGAGGCCCTGTCGGGCAGCAGACATGCCGAACCCACGATACAACAGCCAGGGAAGGAGAAAGGCTACAACGAAAATCCAGGTGGTCTCCATTATGAGCATTAAATCTGTTTTATGCATTATTCCGTCGCCTACCACTGGAGGGGGACACGTTAAACAGTCCCATCCCTTGCTTACCGCACCACTTGTATCGCCCTGCACTTACAGCAGTTTTTATTTGAATAAAGCAATGAAGCACATTTTTGCTTCTAATTGCATTTCTTTCTTACACATATGTTCATCTATGACATGTTGCATCCGTACGTTTTGGTACGGCTAAATACACCAGGGGCTTATGTTTCCCGCGTTATGGTGTGATAAGTCCGAACACTTTCACAAGTGCGGCACCCCGAACTTATAGCATTATATGCATCGGCTCCGAATCATGTTCTTGCGTCAATAGTTGGGTTTGCTCGGCTCCCATGTTTTGGTACCTTACGTTCCGTTTTATCGGCTAAGGTAGCACTGGGAGAACCACTGCGATTGCGCCCCAGTTGAGCTGGGTTAACGCCTCAGTGGAGAAAGCTAAAACTGACCATCATGATGAGGCGAGAGTTGGTCGCTGTTCGAGAGGTTCTTTGCGAGTCCCTAAAGACTTATGCCGCTTCAAGCGAGGAGCCGGATTCTGTCCGGCCAAGGCGTGGATAGCGCCCCAAATTCGGCCTTCCGAAAACTAGGGGCTTCGCCGAAATTTAAAATTATAGAATTCTATGGCTAAGTGAGAGTGTTCAAGCATTATAAGTCCGGTTGCCTTGTTCGTTGTGTTGAGCGCCTTCCTAGAGGGACCCAAAAATGGGAACAAGAGCGCTCGAGTTTATCCCGAACACCCCAGCACTCGTGGCATGGGGGCTGAAGCCGACGACTTGCCAACTCTCAGATTTGATAAACAGCCGCACAGAAGGTAATATTTTAAATTAACAAGCGTTGCTTAGCGCATATGAACCAAGTTTTCAGCGCACAGGATAACAAAATGCGAGTCTACTCTCCGGTGGGGGATCCGTCACAAGCTTCTGGGCATCCATCTTGCCCCAGTGCACCTTTGCGCGGGCAAGGGCCCGACGCACACCTTCAATACAGGCGGAGTGCATGATGACTTCAACCCACGGGCATGCATCCACCAGCCGCCGCACCAGGCCGAAGTAGCTCCCAGGCATGGCCTTCTTAGGCCACAGCCGAACTATGAGGCCCTTCATGGCCTGTTCGGCCGCCTTGTGGAGCTCGACCAGCTGCTTCAGCTGGTCGCTAAGGGGCACCGGATGTTTGGCCTCAGCATACTGAGACCAGAAGACCTTCTCCGTCGAGCTCCCCTCCTCGGCCCGGTAGAATGTGGCAGCATCGGACACGCTGCGAGGAAGATCTGCGAACGCTCCTGGAGAGCTCCGAATTCGGGTAAGCGACAGGTAATTAACACTCACATGCTTGAAGGAAATATGCCCTAGAGGCAATAATAAAGTTATTATTTATTTCCTTATTTCGTGATAAATGTTTATTATTCATGCTAGAATTGTGTTAACCGGAAACATGATACATGTGTGAATACATAGACAAACATATAGTCACTAGTATGCCTCTACTTGACTAGCTCATTAATCAAAGATGGTTATGTTTCCTAACCATAGACATGTGTTGTCATTTGATTAATGGGATCACATCATTAGGAGAATGATGTGATTGACATGACCCATTCCATTAGCATAGCACTTGATCGTTTAGTATGTTGTTATTGCTTTCTTCATGACTTATACATGTTCCTGTAACTATGAGATTATGCAACTCCCGTTTACCGGAGGAACACTTTGGGTGCTACCAAACGTCACAACGTAACTGGGTGATTATAAAGGAGTACTACAGGTGTCTCCGAAGGTACATGTTGAGTTGGCGTATTTGGAGATTAGGTTTTGTCACTCCGATTGTCGGAGAGGTATCTCTGGGCCCTCTCGGTAATGCACATCACTATAAGCCTTGCAAGCAATGTGACCAATGAGTTGGTTACGGGATGATGCATTGCGTAACGAGTAAAGAGACTTGACGGTAACGAGATTGAACTAGGTATTGGATACCGACGATCAAATCTCGGGCAAGTAACATACCGATGACAAAGGGAACAACGTATGTTGTTATGTGGTTTGACCGATAAAGATCTTCGTAGAATATGTAGGAGCCAATATGGGCATCCAGGTTCCGCTATTGGTTATTGACCAAGAATAGTTCTAGGTCATGTCTACATAGTTCTCGAACCCATAGGGTCCGCACGCTTAAGGTTTCGATGATAGTTATATTATGAGTTTATGAGTTTTGATGTACCGAAGGAGTTCGGAGTCCCGGATGAGATCGGGGACATGACGAGGAGTCTCCAAATGGTCGAGACGTAAAGATCGATATATTGGACGACTATATTCGGAGTTCGGAAAGGTTCCGAGTCATTCGGGTATTTTTCGGAGTACCGGAGAGTTACGGGAATTCGCCGGGGAGTATATGGGCCTTATTGGGCCACACGAGAATAGAGGAGAGAGGCCAAAAGGAAGGAGGGGCGCAGCCCCCCTCTGGTTCGAATTGGACAAGGGGTGCAGCCCCCTTTTCCTTCCTCCTCTCCCCCTCTTTCCTTCTCTCCTACTCCAACAAGGAAGGGGGGGGGAGTCCTACTCCCGGTGGGAGGAGGACTCCTCCTGGCGCGCCCCTCCTGGCCGGCCGAACCCCTCCCCCTGGCTCCTTTATATACCAGGGCAGGGGGGCACCTCTAGGCACAACACAAGTTGATCTACGGATCGTTCCTTAGCCGTGTGCGGTGCCCCCCTCCACCATATTCCACCTCGGTCATATCGTCGCGGAGTTTAGGCGAAGCCCTGCGCCGGTAGAACATCATCATCGTCACCATGCCGTCGTGCTGATGGAACTCATCCCCGACACCCTGCTGGATCGGAGTCCGGGGATCGTCATCGAGCTGAACGTGTGCTGAACTCGGAGGTGCCGTATGTTCGGTACTTGGATTGGTCGGATCGTGAAGACGTACGACTACATCAACCGCATTGTTATAACGCTTCCGCTTACGGTCTAAGAGGGTACGTGGACAACACTCTCCCCTCTTGTTGCTATGTCATCACCATGATCTTGCGTGTGCATAGTAAAATTTTTGAAATTACTACGTTCCCCAACAGTGGCATCCGAGCCAGGTTTTATGCGTTGATGTTATATGCACGAGTAGAACACAAGTGAGTTGTGGGCGATACAAGTCATACTGCTTACCAGCATGTCATACTTTGGTTCGGCGGTATTGTGAGATGAAGCGGCCCGGACCGACATTACGCGTACGCTTATGCGAGACTAGTTTCACCGTTGCGAGCACTCGTGCTTAAAGGTGGCTGGCGGGTGTCTGTCTCTCTCACTTTAGCTGAATCGAGTGTGGCTACGCCCGGTCCTTGCGAAGGTTAAAACAGCACTAACTTGACGAACTATCGTTGTGGTTTTGATGCGTAGGTAAGAATGGTTCTTGCTAAGCCCGTAGCAGCCACGTAAAATTTGCAACAACAAAGTAGAGGACGTCTAACTTATTTTTGCAGGGCATGTTGTGATGTGATATGGTCAAGACGTGATGCTATATTTTATTGTATGAGATGATCATGTTTTGTAACCGAAGTTATCGGCAACTGGCAGGAGCCATATGGTTGTCGCTTTATTGTATGAAATGCAAACGCCCTGTAATTGCTTTACTTTATCACTAAGCGGTAGCGATAGTCGTAGAAGCAATAGATGGCGTAAAATGACAAAGATGCTACGATGAAGATCAAGGTGTCGCGCCGGTGACGATGGTGATCACGATGGTGCTTCGGAGATGGAGATCACAAGCACAAGATGATGATGGCCATATCATATCACTTATATTGATTGCATGTGATGTTTATCCTTTATGCATCTTATCTTGCTTTGATTGACGGTAGCATTTTAAGATGATCTCTCACTAAAAATTATCAAGAAGTGTTCTCCCTGAATATGCACCGTTGCCAAAGTTTGTCGTGCCCAGACACCACGTGATGATCGGGTGTGATAAGCTCTACGTCCATCTACAACGGGTGCAAGCTAGTTTTGCACACGCAGAATATTCAGGTTAAACTTGACGAGCCTAGCATATGCAGATATGGCCTCGGAACACGGAGACCGAAAGGTCGAGCGTGAATCATATAGTAGATATGATCAACATAGTGATGTTCACCATTGAAAACTACTCCATCTCACGTGATGATCGGTCATGGTTTAGTTGATTTGGATCACGTGATCACTTAGATGACTAGAGAGATGTCTTTCTAAGTGGGAGTTCTTAAGTAATATGATTAATTGAACTTAAATTTATCATGAACTTAGTCCTGGTAGTATTTTGCAAATTATGTTGTAGATCAATAGCTCACGTTGTTGCTTCCCTATGTTTTTTGCTTCCCTACGTTTTTATATGTGTTCCTAGAGAAAACTAAGTTGAAAAATGTTAGTAGCAATGATGCGGACTTGGTCCGTGATCTGAGGTTTATCCTCACTGCTGCACAGAAGAATTATGTCCTTGATGCACCGCTAGGTGACAGACCTATTGCAGGAGCATATGCAGACGTTATGAACGTTTGGCTAGCTCAATATGATGACTACTTGATAGTTTTGTGCACCATGCTTTACGGCTTAGAATCGGGACTTCAAAGATGTTTTGAACGTCATGGACCATATGAGATGTTCCAGGAGTTGAAGTTAATATTTCAAGAAAATACCTGAGTTGAGAGATATGAAGTCTCCAACAAGTTCTATGGCAAAAAGATGGAGGAGAATCGCTCAACTAGTGAGCATGTGCTCAGATTGTCTGGGTACTACAATCACTTGAATCAAGTGGGAGTTAGTCTTCCAGATAAGATAGTGATTGACAGAATTCTCTAGTCACCATCATCAAGTTAGTAGAACTTTGTGATGAACTACAGTATGCAAGGGATGACGAAAACGATTCCTGAGCTCTTCGTGATGTTGAAATCGACGAAGATAGAGATCAAGAAACAGCATCAAGTGTTGATGGTTGACAAGATCACTAGTTTCAAGAAAAGGGCAAAGGGAAAGAAAGGGAACTTCAAGTAGAATGACAAGCAAGTTGTCAGTCCCGCGAAGAAGCCCAAAGAAGGACCAAAGCCTGAAACTGAGTGATTATACTGCAAAGGAAATGGTCACTAGAAGCGGAAATGCCCTGAATATTTGGTGGATAAGAAGGATGGCAAAGTGAACAAGGGTATATTTGATATACAGGTTATTGATGTGTGCTTTACTAGTGTTTATAGTAACCCTTGAGTATTTGATACTTGTTCGGTTGCTAAGATTAGTAACTCGAAACAGGAGTTACAGAATAAACAGAAACTAGTTGAGGGTGAAGTGACGATGTGTGTTGGAAGTGGTTCCAAGATTGATATGATCATCATCGTACACTCCCTATACTTTCGGGATTAGTGTTAAACCTAAATAAGTGTTATTTGGTGTTTGCGTTGAGCATGGATATGATTTGATCATGTTTATTGCAATACGTTTATTCGTTTAAGTTAGAGAACAATTGTTGTTCTGTTTACATGAGTAAAACCTTCTATGGTCATACACACCATCGAAAATGGTTTGTTGGTTCTCGATCGTAGTGATACACATATTCATAATATTGAAGCCAAAAGATGCAAAGTTAACAATAATAGTGCAACTTGTTTGTGGCACTGCCGTTTGGGTCATATCGGTGTAAAGCGCATGAAGAAACTCCATAAAGATGGATTTTTGGAATCACTTGGTTATGAATCATTTGATGCTTGCGAACCGTGCCTTATGGGCAAGATGACTAAAACTCCGTTCTTTAGAACAATGGAACGAGCTACTGACTTGTTGAAAACAATACATACCGATGTATGTGATCCAATGAGTATTGATGCTCGTGGCAAGTATCGTTATTTTCTAACCTTCACAGATGATTTGAGCAGATATGGGTATATCTACTTGATGAAACATAAGTCTGAAATAGTTGAAAAGTTCAAAGAATTTCAGAGTGAAGTAGAAAAATCATCGTAACAAGAAAAATAAAGTTTCTACGATCTGATCGTGGAGACGAATATTTGAGTTATGAGTTTGGTCTTCATTTGAAACAATGTGAAATAGTTTCGCAACTCACGCCATCTGGAACACCACAATGTAATGGTGTGTCCGAACATCGTAATCGTACTTTACTAGATATGGTGCGATCTATGATATCTCTTATCAGTTTATCGCTATCGTTTTGGGGTTATGCATTAGAGACAGCTGCATTCACGTTTAATAGGGCACCATCGAAATCCTTTGAGATGACACCGTATGAACTATGGTTTAGCAGTAAACCTAAGATGTCGTTTCTTAATGTTTGGAGTTGCGATGCTTATATGAAAAAGGTTTTCAACTTGATAAGCTCGAACCCAAATCGGAGAAGTGCGTCTTCATAGAATACCCAAAGGAAACTGTTGGGTACACCTTCTATCACAGATCCGAAGGCAAAACATTCGTTGCTAAGAATGGATCCTTTCTAGAGAAGGAGTTTCTCTCGAAAGAAGTGAGTGGGAGGAAAGTAGAGCTTGATAGGTAATTTGTACCTTCTCCCGAATTGGAAAGTAGTTCATCACAGAAATCAGTTCCAGTGATTCCTACACCAATTAGTGAAGAAGCTAATGATGATGATCATGAAACTTCAGATCAAGTTACTACAGACCCTCGTAGGTCTTCCAAAGTACAATCTGCACCAGAGTGGTACGGTAATCCTGTTCTGAAAGTCATGTTACTAGACCATGATAAACCTACGAACTATGAGGAAGCGATGATGAGCCCAGATTCCGCGAAATGGCTTGAGGCCATGAAATCTGAGATATGATCCATGTATGAGAACAAAGTGTAGACTTTGATTGACTTGCCCGATGATCGGTGAGTCATTAAGAATAAATGGATCTTCAAGAGGAAGACGGACGCTGATAGTAGTGTTACTATCTAGAAAGCTAGAATTGTCGCAAAAGGTTTTCGACAAGGTCAAAGTGTTGACTACGATAAGAGTTTCTCACTCGTATCTATGCTTAAGTCTGACTGAATCATGTTAGCAACTGCCGCATTTTCATGAAATCTGGCAAATGAATGTCAAAACTGCATTCCTTAATGGATTTATTAAAGAAGAGTTGCATATGATGCAACCAGAAGGTTTTGTCAATCCTAAAGATGCTAACAAAGTGTGCAAGCTCCAGCAATCCATCAATGGACTGGTTCAAGCATCTCGGAGTTGGAATATACGCTTTGATGAGTTGATCAAAGCATATGGTTTTATACAGACTTTTGGAAAGGCCTGTATTTACAAGAAAGTGAGTGGGAGCTCTGTAGCATTTCTGATATTATATGTGCAAGACATATTGTTGATTGGAAATGATATAGAATTTCTGGAAAGCATAAAAGGATACTTGAATAAAAAGTTTTTCAATGAAAGACCTCGGTGAAGCTGCTTACATATTGAGCATCAAGATCTATTGAGATAGATCAAGACGCTTGATAAGTTTTTCAATAAATATATACCTTGTCAAGATTTTGAAATAGTTCAAAATGGAACAGTCAAAGAAAGAGTTCTTGCCTGTGTAGCAAAGGTGTGAAATTGAGTAAGACTCAAGACCCGACCACGGCAGAAAATAGAAAGAGAATGAAAGTCATTCCCTATGCATCAGTCATAGGTTCTATAAAAGTATGCCATGCTATGGACCAGACCTATTGTATACTCTGCCCTGTTGGCAAGGGAGTACAATAGTGATCTAGGAGTAGATCACTGGACATTGGTCAAGAATATCCTTAGTGTGAACTAAGGAAATATTTCTCGACTATGGAGGTGATAAAAGAGCCCGTCGTAAAGAGTTACATTGGTGCAAGCTTTTACACCGATCCATATGACTCTAAGTCTCAATCTGGATACATATTGAAAGTGGGAGCAATTAGCTAGAGTAGCTTCGTGCAGAGCATTGTAGACATAGAATATTTGCAAAATACATATGGTTCTGAATATGACAGACCCGTTGACTAAGCTTCTCTCACGAGCAAAACACGATCACACCTTAGTACTCTTTGGGTGTTAATCACATAAGCGATGTGAACTAGATTATTGACTCTAGTAAACCCTTTGGGTGTTGGTCACATGACGATGTGAACTATGGGTGTTAATCATATATAGATATGAATATTGGTGTTAAATCACATGGCGATGTGAACTAGATTATTGACTCTAGTGCAAGTGGGAGACTGAAGGAAATATGCCCTAGAGGCAATAATAAAGTTATTATTTATTTCCTTATTTCATGATAAATGTTTATTATTCATGCTAGAATTGTATTAACCGGAAACATGATACATGTGTGAATACATAGACAAACATATAGTCACTAGTATGCCTCTACTTGACTAGCTCATTAATCAAAGATGGTTATGTTTCCTAACCATAGACATGTGTTGTCATTTGATTAATGGGATCACATCATTAGGAGAATGATGTGATTGACATGACCCATTCCGTTAGCATAGCACTTGATCGTTTAGTATATTGCTATTGCTTTCTTCATGACTTATACATGTTCCTGTAACTATGAGATTATGCAACTCCCGTTTACCGGAGGAACACTTTGGGTGCTACCAAACGTCACAACGTAACTGGGTGATTATAAAGGAGTACTACAGGTGTCTCCGAAGGTACATGTTGAGTTGGCGTATTTGGAGATTAGGTTTTGTCACTCCGATTGTCGGAGAGGTATCTCTGGGCCCTCTCGGTAATGCACATCACTATAAGCCTTGCAAGCAATGTGACCAATGAGTTGGTTACGGGATGATGCATTGCGTAACGAGTAAACAGACTTGCCGGTAACGAGATTGAACTAGGTATTGGATACCGACGATCAAATCTCGGGCAAGTAACATACCGATGACAAAGGGAACAACGTATGTTGTTATGCAATTTGACCGATAAAGATCTTCGTAGAATATGTAGGAGCCAATATGGGCATCCAGGTTCCGCTATTGGTTATTGACCAAGAATAGTTCTAGGTCATGTCTACATAGTTCTCGAACACGTAGGGTCCGCATGATTAAGGTTTCGATGACAGTTATATTATGAGTTTATGAGTTTTGATGTACCGAAGGAGTTCGGAGTCCCGGATGAGATCGGGGAGATGACGAGGAGTCTCGAAATGGTCGAGACGTAAAGATCGATATATTGGACGACTATATTCGGAGTTCGGAAAGGTTCCGAGTCATTCGGGTATTTTTCAGAGTACCGGAGAGTTACGGGAATTCGCCGGGTAGTATATGGGACTTATTGGGCCATACGGGAATAGAGGAGAGAGGCCGAAAGGAAGGAGGGGCGCAGCCCCCCTCTTGTCCGAATTGGACAAAGGGTGCAGCCCCCTTTTCCTTCCTCCTCTCCCCCTCTTTCCTTCTCTCCTACTCCAACAAGGAAGGGGGGAGTCCTACTCCCGGTGGGAGGAGGACTCCTCCTGGCGTGCCCCTCCTGGCCGGCCGAACCCCTCCCCCTGGCTCCTTTATATACGGGGGCAGGGGGGCACCTCTAGGCACAACACAAGTTGATCTACGGATCGTTCCTTAGCCGTGTGCGGTGCCCCCCTCCACCATATTCCACCTCAGTCATATCGTCGCGGAGTTTAGGCGAAGCCCTGCGCCGGTAGAACATCATCATCGTCACCACGCTGTCGTGCTGACGGAACTCATCCTCGACACCCTGCTGGATCGGAGTCCGGGGATCGTCATCGAGCTGAACGTGTGCTGAACTCGGAGGTGCCGTACGTTCGGTACTTGGATCGGTCGGATCGTGAAGACGTACGACTACATCAACCGCGTTGTTATAACGCTTCCGCTTACGGTCTACAAGGGTACATGGACAACACTCTCCCCTCTCGTTGCTATGTCATCACCATGATCTTGCGTGTGCGTAGAATTTTTTTTGAAATTACTACGTTCCCCAACAATGCTTACTTTGCATGAAAAATGCCTTACCCGCTGCTATTTTCTTTACCACCTCGATCTCCTGGAGGGCCTTGTAGGCTTTGGCCTTAGCGGCTTTGGCACTCTCAAGAGCCGTTGCATGCTCAGACTCTCGAGTCTTCGAGTCACGCTCCAGGCTCTCATGTTTCCTCACGAGATCCTGGAGCTCTTGCTGTACCTCCGCCACCCGCGCCTCCTGTTTCTCTCGCTCGGTGCGCTCCGCAGCCGCATTGCGTTCGGCCGCGGCCACCGCCTCCTTCAAGGTCGCCACCTCGTTAGTGGCCCCTGCAATACCCCAGTTATCCTTGTCATTTTTCTTGCAACCAAATCCTTTTCTATAAGGTACAATTTTCATAAGGTATTACTCACCTTCTTTTTCCTCGAGCTGCTTCTTGGCATGGCCGAGCTCGTTCTCGGACCGCTCGAGGTTTTCCTTCAAAGTATTGACCTCCGCAGTCAAGGCGGCAGAGGTCAGCAACACAGCCTGCAATCCCATATTGACATATTTTCATGACTCCTGCGTTTTGCTTTCTAAAGATCCTCAGTCTGGCTTTTCTTTCCGAACATCAAACCGAGCATCAGGGGCTACTGTCTATGCGGTACCATTTTACATATATTAAAATTCTTACCTCAAAGCCTGTTAGAAGGCTGCTGCAGGCTTCGGTCAGCCCGCTCATGGTGAGCTGAACCTTCTGAATCACCGCACTCATAACAGTGTGGTGTTCTTCTTTGATGGAGGCGCCGTTGAGCGCCTCCAGCAAATTATCCGGCACCTCCGGTTGGACGGAGGCAGCCGACGTCGTGGTCTTGCCCTTCTTACGAAGGGGTCGCCCGCCGGACTCCGGAGCCACTATGGGTTCTGGGGCTGAGTCCGGTGCAAAGTCCGGGAGGTTGTCCTGCGACACCTCCGGGGCCCTCTCCTCCTGGTGGGTCCCTTCCTGGGATCCCACCTCGGCATCATCCGCATCACGGGGGGTGGAGGCAGTCGGAAGAGAATCCATATCCGACGCCCCTAAGGACCCGCTCGACGAAGTGGGGAGATCATCCTTAGGCGGACTGCAGGGTTGTATGCGGCATTAGAAAGACATAATGTGGCGGAAAACGAAAACCTTGAAGTTATTCGGGAGTCCGGATACTTACGATCTCGCCAGACGCTTGGCCCTTGGAGGCCAGTCCCCGTCGTCGTCACTGGCGTTGGCGGAACAGTCCGGGGGAAGAGTTTTTCCCCTCTTGGACCCTTCGGCCCCCCTTGTTGGGGAGGCCTTCCTTTTCTTCCCTCCCCCCGCTGGGGGAGAGGCTTTCTTCTTCTCCTCCTCGCCTTGGTGGGAGGAGTCGGCCTCGGATTCATCGTCCGATAGCACCTGAAAACGGGAACTCCTCCGAGTCCCCGTGGCCTTCTTCTTGGCCTTCTTCTCCGGCACCACGTGGGGTGCTGGAGCCAGCAGCCCCGTTAGGCAGGCGTCGGCTGGGTCCTCTGGCAATGGGGCCGGACAGATAGCCTGTGCGGCCTTCTTCAGCCAGTCTTGTCAAAGGAAAGGGAGTTTTAGATCCCGCATAGAGTCAAACTATGAATAACAAGCGTCCCGTAAAGGACAATATCACTTACCTCGTCAGCTGGACGCTGCGAGCTGAATCCGCGATCTTCGATAGCGGATGCGGGAGCCTCGGTGCCCTTGAACAGCACCTTCCAGACCTCTTCGTACATAGTGTCGAAGAGCCCATTCAAAGTCTGGTGCTGCGCCGGATCGAACTCCCACATGTTGAAGCCCCGTCGTTGGCACGGGAGAATCTGGCGGATGAGCATGACCTGGACTATGTTGACAAGCTTGAGCTTCTTGTCCACCAGCTTTTGGACGCAGGCTTGGAGTCCGGTCAGCTCCTCCCAATCGCCCCAAATCCGGCAGCTCTCTTTCCAGGAGGTGAGCCGTGTGGGGATGCCGGATCTGAATTCGAGGGCCGCTGCCCATTCGGGATCACGCGGCTCGGTGATGTAGAACCACCCCGATTGCCACCCCTTGATGGTTTCCACAAAAGTGCCCTCCAGCCACGTAACGTGGGACATCCTGCCCACCATGGCGCCTCCGCACTCCGCTTGGATGCCCTTCACAACCTTCGGCTTGACACTGAAGGTCTTGAGACACAAGCCGAAGTGGGGCTGGATGCAGAGGAAGGCCTCGCACACGACGATAAACGCCGAGATGTTGAGAATAAAATTTGGGGCCAGATCATGGAAATCTAGGCTGTAGTAGAACATGAGCTCCCAGACAAAGGGATTAAGTGGGAAGCCCAGTCCGTGGAGGAAATGGGGAAGGAATACTACCCTCTCATGGGGCCTGGGGGTGGGGATGAGCTCTCCCTCGTCGGGGAGCCGATGCACGATGTTGCTGGACAAGTATCCGGCGCTGCGCAGCTTCTGGATATGCCCCTCCGCGACGGGGGAGGCCATCCACTTGCCTCCCGCTCCGGACATATTTGGAGAAGGTTGAGGTGAGATGTGCGGGCTTGGGCGCTAGAGCTCGAGTTGGCAGAGATGGATAAGCCAAGGAGGAAGAAGGCGCAGGTAAAAAGGATGGATCTTTATCCCCTTATATGGGCGGACGGAAACATGCGTCCCCACCGGCCTGATAAAACTCGCTTATCTCCCAAGCGCCGCAATCAATGGCGCGGTTGGGTTACCCATGTCCGTATTGATGGGAATCCCGGAATAAGGGGAACACGATCTCTGCTTCGACAAGACGTGCCAAGGAAACCGCCTCGCTAAACGCGCTGAGATGGAACAATAAAAACAATTTGAAGGCTTGGTAGTGGTGTGATGTTACGCCAAAAAATACGTCAGCAGATTGAACTTGTGTAATATTATTCTCTCTACGGTTGTATGTGGAATTTATTTTGCAGAGCCGGACACTATCCTGGTGTTCACAACCTTCTATAAATTATTCGGAGGAGGAACCCGCCTTGCAATGCCGTAGACAATATGCGCACCAGACTCGTCATCATTGAAGCCTGGTTCAGGGGCTACTGAGGGAGTCCCGGACTAGGGGGTGTCCGGATAGCCGAACTATCATCATCGGCCGGACTCCAAGACTATGAAGATACAAGATTGAAGACTTCGTCCCGTATCCGGATGGGACTTTCCTTGGCGTGGAAGGCAAGCTTGGCGATACGGATATGTAGATCTCCTACCTTTGTAACCGACTCTGTGTAACCCTAGCCCTCTCCGGTGTCTATATAAACCAGATGGCTTTAGTCCATAGGACGAACAACAATCATACCATAGGCTAGCTTCTAGGGTTTAGCCTCCTTGATCTCGTGGTAGATCTACTCTTGTAACCCACATCATCAATATTAATCAAGCAGGATGTAGGGTTTTACCTCCATCAAGAGGGCCCGAACCTGGGTAAAAACATCGTGTCCCTCGTCTCCTGTTACCATCCGCCTAGACGCATAGTTCGGGACCCCCTACCCGAGATCCGCCGGTTTTGACACCGACAGTAGGGGTCGACGAGCTTCCGCTCATCGAACTCGGTCTTGATGCGGTCCCAATAGGTCTCGATGCTTTGGTTCGGGCAGGTGACCGGGTCGAGGCAGATGACCGGGTCATGCACGTATCCTCCCAACGTGGATCCAGTACAGGAATGAGAAAGACAATACCCAGTTTAACACCTTCCTTGACCATTTATCCGTAAGTAATGTTATTCATCGCAATTAGTAATATTGGCTTGCTCTATCTCATACTTTCTAGCTTCCTCCTAGTAAGACTCACATTCTTTTTTCAACAGATGAGGTTCAAGTTGGATCCGAAATATGATGCAACTAAACAAGCATGCACTCATGTTTTTCAGTCTACTCTGCGACAGTATCGGTACCACCTTAGAAAATCTCACTTTGAAGGCAAGGCTAACAATGAAATCGCCCAAACATCTCCAGTGGAATATATTACAGATGAAGACTGGACCGCCCTCATTAAACACTGGTCTGATCCAAAGTATCAGGTAGGCTATATGTATTTGATCAGACCACATATTGAACTTGTATTTATGTATGCGCCTTACAAGTGTATCTTGTTCTAGGCTAACTATTTGATGAACAAAACCAACCGTTCTAAAGTGTAATTCCAACAGACAATAGGATCACGTAGCTATATTGCACACTGCGAGGCTCTTGTAAATAGCTGATACTTGCTTCTTTTTTGTGTGCCATATTATCGTATCTATATTGATTTGTTCCAAATACAGAGGAAAGTCCGTGTGGACCAAAAAGAACCTGAACCGAATGCAGTGCAAATCTTCAAGGATTACCACACCAGCAAGATGAAGGGCATGAGCACACCAGTTCAAGCCGCTGTTGTAAGTCCTTACTCATCCTGCCTTGAACTGATTGGTAATGCGATGTGTTCATTTAACTAGTTGGTTTGCAGCCAATGTCAGTTACTCTGTTCACTTTTATACACAGTTGTCTTAGCGTATCATTTCACCTTACATGGTTTAAAAGAGATGAAGGATATTCTTTTGGTCTTGATCTATAATCTAGTTGTTATGTTCACGTGCGCACACAATGATAAAATAGCATGTTTGTTTTATATCTGTTTGCCCATGATATGAATGATGTCATACTATGTTCATCCTAATTTAAACCATATCTCTTTATCCTTAGATGTCAACGAATGTGAGGAAATAGACAATACAGTAGGCATGCTACATGGACATATGTTTCGAAAGTGATTATATTATGTAGTTGGCACTACAATACATGCTAATGTATTACAGTAGTTCACCAAAATAAGTTATGTATAAACATTTAACCTACTTTGTTTGTTTTTGTCTTATTAGTAAATTATCTGGTACACTAATCTACAAGTTCAAACTTTCAGGAAGCTATGGAACAAATGATTGAACAGCCACAACCACCTGAAGGTGACGAGGCTACTATAGGCACAATGTCACCTCTTGCTGTAGTGCGTCAGTATCTCTCCACTAGCAGTGCAAAAAGCACCTTCCTGCGTAATTCTGGGTTGGTTGTCAAGGTAACCTCGTCCAAATCGCCTTCTGAACAAAATCTTCCTGCTAGACAGAGTGATATATCTGTGCTCCAGACACAAGTCCAATCCCTAATGGACGTTGTTTCGGAAATAAGAATAGTGGTTGAGAAATGTCGTCAAGATATGAATGGTTTTGAAACCAGACTATCAAACATTCGCTTCGTTGTTCAAGAGCAATGGCGGAAAAAAGGTGGAGATCGTGCTGCTCCATCAGATTCTACAGCCTGAAACATTAGCACTCAGGTCAAATGATTTGTGCTTCTATACATCTGATGGTGCTTTTATATGGAAGGACTGTAAACTTTATGCCAAAAGGCCTTTTGTTGTATGGTTGGAATTTATTTTGTTGTCATACAACATTTATGATGCTGCTACAGGCTGCAGTAATTATGATGCTATTTTTGTATAGTGTGGGTTTATCTTAGTAATGTATTCGGCCGAAAGCTTCGTAGGAGCCCAACATGCCAACATTCGTCGGGCCCATTCCAATTGGGCTAAAAATGATTACAGGCCGAAATTGGCATGTAGCCCACTAAAAATATCTGGGCCTAAATCAGCATAAGCTTTCATATTTTTCTGGTAGGCATGTGCCCATAGTGGGCCTTTAACAGGCCTAAACATAATTTGGGCCCTCAGTAAAATTAGACCGTTTACAGGTGTAAATATCTCGAGCCCGTAAAAAACATGGGTCTTTAGTAGACCGAAAGTGAGATTGGGCCCTGATTGTGACAAATAACCCACTAGACTTAGCAGGCCGAAATGGTGGCCCATTTACGATGCGGATCTTTGACAGGCCGAAATTCGGACGGGCCGTAAATGCGCCGACCTAGTACACGGGCCTTTAACAGGCTGGAACTTCGGTCGGGCTAGATTATCGTCATTTTTATATGGGTCGTTAATGTGCCCGATATGACGTTGGGCCACATATGGCCCATGGTTTACGTCCGGCGTTAACAGGCCGGAAATGACAATAGGCCAAAAGTGGCCCAAATCTATAGTGCGCCCCTAATAGGCCGAATGTCAGACATGCCCGAATATGACCCAAATCCTTTACAGTCGTTTATGGGCCGAAAGTTTTGATGGCCTGTAAATGGGCCCAAATGAAGCCGGACCTTTAACAGGCCGGAAATACACCGGACCGTAATTCGGCCCAATTACTTAGCGGACAGTTAATGGGCCAGAAGTGACCATGGGCCGCGTTGATGACAAGTTTAGACAGGCCGTTGACGGGCCGATTTGACAGAGAATGTTGGGCCTTTAGCTGGGCCGGCCCATTATGGTCTGCAAAATCTTGTGGGCCTTTAGCTGGACCGGCCCATTGTGGTCTATAAAATCTTGTGGGCCTTTAGCTGGGCCGACCCATTATGGTCTGCAAATTCATGTGGGCCATTAGCTGGGCTGGCCCATTATGGTCCGCTAAATTTTGTGGGCCTTTAGCTGGGCCGCCCATTATGGCCCACTAAATCTTATGGGCCTTTGGTTGGGCCGGCCCATTTAAACTTTGTGGGCCACTTTTGGGCCATTCCATGTGTCAAGATATCATAGGCCCACCTCGACCGTTGGATGAGTGACACTTGTGCCAACGCGGAGCTGACGTGTGGATCCGTCAGCCAATGAAAATTTTACACGTGAAAAATCGACATTGGTCGTGGCTGTTAACGGGTTATTGGATCCAAAATCCGACCTGATAGCTTAACGACGTTCCGTTACAGTGGATGCCACATGTCGGTCACCCTTGACGAAAGCACTTCTGTGACGCGTGATTTATCGTCATGGAAGTGGACACTTCCGTGATGATAATTTTGGTAATGTCATGGAACACTTCTACGACAGCAAATGTATGACTATCTTGATTCTATCATAAAATCGTCATGGATGTACATGCATGACAGAAAACGCGACCTACTGTGACAAACACGTATCATCACGGAAGTGTATTTTTTGTAGTGGCAGCGTGTTTTATGGTGAACGCGCTACTGCTATATTTGTGGTATTAGCGCGCTGTCTTGGCACGCACTACTGCTACGTAGCAGCAGCGCTTCGCTTTAACCAGCGCTACTGATAAGTGTCTGTGTATAGGCTTTTTCCTAGTAGTGATACCTTCAGCCCCAATGGTGAACTACTCCCTCCTCGTCACGGAGACCATCAGGATGATGAAGATGGCCTCCGGTGATTATTTCCCCCTCCAATAGGGTGACGTAACATGGCTCTAGATGGTATTTCGAAGGTACAGATGCTTGCGGCGGGGGACTCGAACTTATAGGGTTATTTCTAGGGGTTTATCTATCTATAAAAAATTTTGGCGTCGGTCTCACGTCAAGACGGGCTAAGATGGGCCCATGAGGCACCGCGACACCATCACCCCCTAGGCGCGTCCAAGTCCCTCGTGGCACCTCATGGCTCTTCCGATCCCCCCACCAAGCTTCGGGGGTATCTTTTGTTCCAAAACAATTGTCAAAAAGTGTAAGCCCATTCCGAGAACTTCTGTTTCTGTACAATAAACAACACCACGGTAAATCTGCTGAAAACATCGCCAGCCCGGGTTAGTTCCATTGAAGTCATACCAAAACCATATAGAATTGTTGTAAACATGGCATGAATACTTCATAAATTATAGATGCGTTGGATACGCATCAACGGTACGTGCATCAGTGGTTGCTCGATGGAGCTAGTGGCGCTAGATCACGACCATGGTGATAATGATTTGTGTTGTATTGTCTAGGGCTTATTGGTCATCCCTAGAGTCACCACCAACATATAGTTTCATGGGACGCGAGGGGTGGTTGTAGTGTATCCAGTGTGAGATTTTGGTTGTACTTTCTTCTCTTGTCATGTGATCTACACCAGATGTAGATGGAGTTGGCAGGTCCCTACTCATGGTAGCCGTAGTGGCAGCCGCGAGAGGCCGACTTGATCCCATCGCAAGAGGCATCTGCTTGTGAGGTTTGGGCTGGAGATTGCTCCCTCTCGTGTTGGTGGCTGGCCAGGTCCTACCAGATCTGGCAATAGGCGGTTGAGTTTACCGTCCACAGCGGTTGGAGGAGCAGATGCCATCCCATGACATGGAAGCCTTGCGACAGAACGATAGTGCATAGTCCGTGTTGGTCCCTACAGTGACAACTTCAAGCTTCGGTGACGACCTCATTTTGTATTGTAGTGGCCACCAAAAGGTCTTTATGAGGTTTCTTCATCCAGATCCGGTGGTTGATTTCGGTGATGTGTATACTACAAACAATGGCCTGACGCAAAGGAAGGGTTGTGCAGCAGCGATGTTTGCACGTCACATGTAGCTGCCGAGATCGTGGAAAAATGGTGGTGACAACAAATGGGCGACATCGTTGGTGGTGCTACTTGAGCATCCGGTCTCGAGGTCCGGGGCGAAAGCCTTGGTCTGTCCTGAGTTGGATATGCCTGGCAATGATGACGTCTTAACATTGTTACTTTCTTGGAGGCATTGCTCTGAGGTGCCCGGACTGGTTCTTCAGGGTGAAAACCTGGATTGTGGCCTTGCGTGCTTGGATCCGGTGACAGCGACGGTTGAGCGTTGCTCCCTTTCTAAAGGCGTTGTTGTTGAAGAACTTTGTCGTGTGTGTGGTGTCATGAGATGGTTGGTGCGGATATTGTCATCTTCTATATATAAATAGTTATCCCCCACTAACTATTTCTCTCAACATGCAAGCATGCCACATCATCGCACAAAATGCATGAGAAAAGGCCCATCCCCACTAACATATGTCTCTCAACATGCAAGTATGCCACTTCATCATAAAACAAGCATGGAAAAAGACCCATCTCAACATGCAAAATTTCATTAGAATTTTCACTCTATTATGTTATTTGTATTTAATATACATTTGACAACTATATAGTAATCAAACATAATAAATTATATGTATTTTTAGTTTAAGCTTTTTATAGTATGACTTCAAATATTCATGTTTCATACAATGAATCACATTCAAATATGTTGCAAAAATATCTCCGCAACAACGTTTGCCGATCACAGATCTAATATCTTCGGGTTTGTTTTCTTTTTTCCTCGTCTACACATAGCTTTGGTCTTATATGACTTTGCTATTATTAGTGTGTTCTTGTGTCTGTGCGTTAGTGCTGGTTGTGTGCAACCTAGTTATGAGGTGGTCGGGTGTATGCTCATTGTGTTTGTATCCTCTTGATACTTCATTTTGAGCCAATAAAATTCACCAGTTTTTCAAAAAAGATGTGATCTACACCACACGTTCGAAGACAGATTCGAGAGATTGCTCTTGGCGATTAAGTGCTTGCCTGACATGTGCATGATTTTTAGTCTCGTGGCCTGGTCCATGCCCAAACCGTATGTGATTGCACTATTTTCGTTGCCTCTGCAGTTGGTTGTGAGGATAACTATTGCATTTTTTCTTTAAAAAAAATATTCGCCTGGGCATAGTTTTAGTATTATATGGCTTTGTTGTTTACTAGTGTGACATTTTGTGTGTCTGCGTTCTAGTTGGCTTTGTGCATCTTAATCGTGCAAAGATCCAGTGTGACCACTGTATTTGTATTTCCTCGATACTTCATTATGACTTTGCAAAAAACGTTCTTTGTTGGAAAAAAATGATCTCTTGCCTAGGAGTTTTTTCTTTCTCATTTCTCTCCGTTCATCACATCTAACATTGCTAAGAGATTGGGTAACCAAGTGGAGGCAGTGGCGGCTCCAGATCCAGGTCGGTTGCCCGGCACTCCACTGCTCCCCTTCCTCTCCGACCACCGCGAGGGGGAGGGGAGCCCCGGTTTCTCGGTAGAGCATGTAGTACTCCTAGATTTTTTGACTTCCCTCTGTTTGTGTGATCTCTACTACACAACTTATTCTTGTAGACTCATGTTGGACCTCCAAGCACAGAGTTTTGCAAGACAATAGCAATTTTTTCTCAAGGGGGTGATCTAAGGTTTATCAATCCGTGGGAGGCGTAGAATCAAGATGGTCTCTTTCAAACAACCCTGCAATGAAATACAAGAAATCTCTTTTGTCCCCAACACAGCCAGTACAATGGAAAATTGTATAGATGCACTAGTTCGGCGAAGAAATAGTGATACAAGTGTAGTATGGATAGTAGATATAGTTTTTGCAATCTGAAAATATAAAAACAGCGATGTAGGAAGTGATAAAACGGAGCTCAAACGGTATTGCAATGCTTAAAAACAAGGCATAGGGTTCATACTTTCACTATTGCAATCTCTCAACAGTAACATAATTCAATCATATAACAATCCTCAACGTACGACAAAGAATCACACCAAAGTTCTTATCTTGCGGAGAACATAATATAAAATTGTTTGTAGGGTATGAAACCACCTCAAAGTTATCATTTTCGATAGATCTATTGAGATATTCCTATAAGTGTCACGAACAGCCGTAGAGTTCGTACTAAAATAACACCATATGATAGGCATCAATCAACTCTAATGTCACCTAGATACTCCAATAATGTCATCACAAGTATCCGTGAGTCATTTATACGATACACATAAAAAAACTTCAGATTCATAGTATTCAATCCAACACAAAGAACTTCAGAAAGTGCCCCAATATTTCTACCAAAGAAAGTAGGACGAAAACGTGCATCAACCTCTATGCATAGATTACTCCAATGTCACCGCGGAATCCGCAAGTTGAGTGCCAAAACATATATCAAGTGAATCAATAGAACACCCCATTGTTACCACGGGTATTCACATGCAAGACATACATCAAGTGTTCTCAAATCCATAAAAGTATTGAAGCCGATAATAGTGAGACCTCAAAGGTAAAAACTCAATTCATCACAACAACATAGAGAGAGGAAAAACCTTATGATCTAACTATATTAACGAAGCTCGCGTTACATCAAAATCATGGCAACTGAAGAACACGAGAGAGAGAGAGAGAGAGAGAGAGAGGGAGGGAGGGAGAGACAGAGAGATCAAACACATAGCTACTGGTACATACCTCAGCCCCGAGGGTGAACAACTCCCTCCTTGGCATGGAGACCGCTGGGATGATGAAGATGACCTCAGGTGATGATTTCCCCTTCCGGCAGGGTGCCGGAAAAGGTCTATAGATGAGATCGCAGAGGTACAGAGGCTTGCGATGGCGGAGTCAAAGTTCTAGGGTTATTTCTGGGGGTTTCTGTATTTATATGAATTTTTGGCGTTGTTGTCACGCAATGAGGGGCCATAGGGGTCCCACAGGCTACCAGGGCGTGGCCACCTTGGGCTCGCCCAGGTGGCTTGTGGGGCCCCTGTGGGTCTTCTGCTACTCTCGTAAAGCTTCTGGGGTACCTTTCCTTTTAGAAAAAATCATCAAAAAAATTGCTGCATTTGGACTTCATTTGATATGGATTTTCTGAAAAACCAAAAACAAGCAGAAAACAACAACTGTCACTTGCACGTAGACGTACCTATCAAGAATTTCTTCCCGTCTGCGAATATGGAAAAGGTCAATATACATGTGCATGCACAATGTCATCAAGACATCAACCAATGAAGGGGCCAAAAATTATCTATTTGCCAGATTTATCAATGAAGTAGGTCCCGATGGAAGGCTAATCTATAATACCTAAATAGTTCATCCCCACTATCCTATTTCTCTTGACATGCAGCCTATCCACCTCAGCAGCCTTGCCACCTCAGCAATTACTTTTATTTATCTTTGTGCTGCTCACCACGTCAGCAATTATTTTAAAAAAGAAATTGTGTGAGTCTCTGGTAAACGAAGAGACCTCTCTGGTCTTCCGTAGATGTAATAATTGATAAAGAGAGGCCCAACAGAAGCCCATCGGTCAATCTCTTCGCATCTCTTGCTCTTCCGCGTATGTATCTAGGAGCAGACCGGACGGCGCGACTCCGTCAAGTACCACCCGAGCACCAACCGGGCGGTGCTCCACAACTCACTGCAGATGAGCTGCAGGACCGCCTAATGGCCGACAAGGAGTGAGCTACTCTGGTTGTCGTCAGGCGTGTAGCCCACCCGTTCTCCACGGATCAAGATGCACAGCCAGATCCGCCGCCGAGAGGACGACCTCCAACACCGCCCCGCTACCCTGCGGCCTCAACCTGCACAACCCAGCCACCTGGACGACTCCACCTCCTCAAGGACGACCTCCACTAGCGGCCTCTTAAGGTCGCCGCCGCTGCCTCTAGGTGACTTCCCCTGCCTGTAGGAATGCGGTGACAGGAGGATGAGGCAAGCCCCCGCGCGTCAATCGCAGAGAGCCTCGCGATGCAGGTGAGCTCACTCCCGCGGCCTCTTTTGGTTTCAATTTGGCCTGGTTTCGATTCGACGGTGCTTTCTCCGGACATCTGCCCGGCAGCGCTATGCGGGTTCCCCTCCGAGTCCTTGGTGCACGCCTAGGCCAAGAATCTGTTCTTGGCCCCGCCCTCCGAAATCCGTTGCTGCTGTTATCATCCCACTCCCGAATGGATTCCCGAGTCCAGAAAAATAGGTGTTTTCTGATCTATCTGTGTACTGATTTGTATCTTTCTTTTTTCGTCTGCGTGTGATGGCCAGGTACTGCTGCTGCCAGTGAGTATGCAAGAATCTGCTGCCAATACTGCAAAAGGAAGATTCTACAATAACAAGAAGGAAGTATTGTATTTTCTTCACCATTACCCGTGAGGGCAAAATTTGGCAACTGGTGCATTGTTAATGTTTTCTGTAACAAAATCCATTATGCCTTTCATCAACACAACCCCCCTTCCTCCTATAAAGTGGCATCCTATCTTTTCTCAAATTCCTCTTCGTAACACAAAAATCGTCGTCTAAAGGTCTTATTATTATCATGTTAAACGCTACTTTTTGTTGACATGTATTCCTTCCCTTGTATCTGATTGCATAGGGAAAATAGGGCCAGAGTAAAATTTGTCAACTGCACTTCGTGATGTTGGCGCTTGGGGTCAGATGGTCCATCGATTGTGGGTATAATTGACTGCATTAGCTGTTTCCATGTAGCTGTTTTGTAGTACTATTGATTTAACTGCCACTGTTTATTCCAGATTTTTATGCCTTTTGTAGGTGCAAATGTAATAGACTGATAATTGGCGACAGGAGATACCTGCATGTATGCCACCTTGAGTGACCTTCAGATAATGCTCACCTTCAGGGAAAGCTTATTATAAGAATTTTCTCTGGCCAGATTGTTGTTTGAATGTGTGGAACAGTATAATACGAAGTCATCTCCATTCACAATCCTTGGTAGGTTGCAGATCTGCATGTCTTCCTTGGTTATGAATCCAACCAAATTAATCCCTGCTAACGTGTGTTTTGTGGTCAACTGCACTGCAATTTGCCTATGTTGAACCAACTAAGTGGTTATCTTCTAGGTGTGAGATATTTACATTTATTGATTTTTAAGTCTACAAGGAATGTATTATTTCGCACTTCTTGATTAGCTAACTATGCTCTTCTCCACCTTGCTCATGGGGCACACATAAATGTTTATATGGCTTTTTGGCTTTCCCGTTTCAGAAATAGTATCCGTGAAGTTTATTGAAGAGAGCGACTCATTTTTTATAATGGATGGGAACGCTTCCATCATAGGCTCCATCTCATCCGATCTTTGAGCCGGTCTATTTTCAACATTTATACGAAGAAGATCTGGCACCAAAGGTTCACCATGGGGATTAACACATTGTTTCAGCGATGATATATCTCCAGCTGCATTATTAACGAGCTTTCTAATGACACCATATTGTTTTAGGTGAACACTTTTGCTGCCACACCCACATATTGTTTTAGGTGAACACCTTCCAATGGCTCATTGTTGCTCAGTTACAATTGTGTTACAGTACTATATTGTAGGGATGTACTTCCCCTGGTATACCAATGACGGATCTATGTGCTCCCAATTGTAACATAGATTGTATTTTTCAATCCATGATTTAACTTTTTTGCAAGCAAATTCCATTACAACGCAATAATTTATATCTTGGAGCTTATCTTTGTGCTCCCTTTGTAAAGAAATATAAGATCTTTTAGATCATACATAAGTTATCATGCTCGGGGGAAAAGAAAATGAAAATATGGAAATTTGTACATAATGCACAATAAGTATGTCAGAATGGAAATTTGTACATAACCTTTCATAGGGTCTTCATTTCAAAATCTTTGTTCTTTACCGTGTCATGTGAGATTACTTATGTCATATCACTCTATTTACTAAAAAAAATTGATGTGATCATTCACATTTTGCAATCTTTACAATTATATTCCAAGTATAGTGTCCATTGCAATTTCTCATCTCAAGATTGTATATGGACTGTGAGAGCAAAAATTATTTAGTTTATGTATTATCAAAAGTTCCCGCAGCAATGCGCGGGGTTATCATCTAGTTAATCTGATAGTGATGCATTTGTACTGTGCTAAGGACATACTCCCTCCGTCCGGAAATACTTGTCATCAAATTAAATAAAAGGGGATGTATCTAGATGTATTTTAGTTCTAGATATATTTCTTTTTATTCATTTTGATGACAAGTATTTCCAGACGGAGGGAGTACATGCCTTTGTCGGACTATTTGGCAGGCCTAGCTGCGTCACTGATTAGGTAAGAACTGTTAAAGGACGACTAGCTAGTTGAATGGATCCGTTCGACCGGCCGGGACAAGAAATCGGACGGCAGATCGAACGCGCTAACTTTGATTAGTTACCGTCGTGTTCACACGATCGACACGTAGGCATGCATGACGAAACGACCACAATATCGAAAGCATGCAACTCACGGTCATGCTCCAGACACGTGCGTGTGGTTAGTTGAGTTCAACCCTATGCATGTACTTTACGATGCATGCTCGGTGCACGCAGACAAACACTAGTGTTCTGTAAAACATTGCCATCTTTATGGATGCATACACGCATACACTGCCTTAGGGCATGTACAATGGTGCTATCTTAGGAGTGCCACGTAGGATAAATGATGAGGTGGAGGAGAGAGAACTCATAAGAAAAGGCTTGTTTTCTCTTATTTAAGATAAGAGAAGAGATGATCTCTTAGCACAATATGTCTCACCATATTTTTAGGAATTGCTAGTTATTGAAGATAAGGCTAAGAGATGACCCATTGTAGACATTTTTCTTTATCATCTCTAAATTACATGTAAAACTTAAGATAAAATTATCTTATCAACCATTGTACATGCCCTTAATAAACACATTGGAAAGATTGGACCAGCAGATCTCAAATTTAACGAAGTCATCAAGGACATCGCGATGTGGATGGACACACCATACGAGCAATGCTAGACTTACAAGTATAGGTTTTCTTTGTAGGTGCAGGATTTTCGCACACCATACCACTGATCACAAAAATTCCTGAAAAAACTAGCATAAATGTAGCAAAATGTGATCCCTATGCTAAGTCTAGTAGCCCTTAAACCCCGATGAAAAAGTTTGACCACAAGAAAGTAGTCATCTAAGCTAGATTGATTAGTTGTCCTTGAGTTCACATGAAACATAGGCATGCACGAAGAAACGATGGTCACAATATTCGAAACAAATCACGGTCATCTAATTTCTTAGACCAATTCTTCCAGGACCAATTAACAGTCTTTTGTAAGATTAGTTTTATTTCTCTATTGCTAAGTTCAACTTAGCAATGTGATGCCCCCGCAAAAAAAGTTCAACTAGACCACTACATTGAGGATGATAAGGTGATGCAATTCTATGGTTAACATCATACTTAGCAAGCATTTTACGGAAAGCATCATGAATAAAGTGGGAACCACCATCAGTCATTAAATATCTAGGGACTCCAAATCTTGGGAAAATAATTTCCTTAAGCATTTTAATAGAGGTGTTGTGATCAGCACTACTGGTTGGAATAGCTTCTACCCACTTCGTAACATAATCAACAGCAACCAAAATATGTGTATAACCATTAGAGGAAGGAAAAGGTCCCATGAAATCAAATCCCCAAACATCAAATGGTTTAACAGTAATTGAATAATTTATAGGCATTTCTTGACGCTTACCGAAATTACCTATTCTTTGGCATTCATCACAAGATGAGACAAACTTATGGGCATCTTTGAAGAGAGTAGGCCAATAAAAACCAGATTGCAATACTTTATGAGTGGTTCTACCGCCCGCGTGTTGTCCTCCATAAGCTTCAGAGTGACATTTCCGTAGGATTTGTTCCTGTTCATGCTTAGGTACACAACATCTAATAATACCATCTACTCCTTATTTGTAAAGATGTGGGTCCTCCCAAAAGTAATGTCTTAAATCATAGAAGATTTTATTCTTTTGTTGGTATGTGAAGCTAGGTGGTATGTATTTAGCAACAATATAATTAGCATAGTCAGCATACCAAGGTGTCCTATGAGAAACATTTATTGCAGCTAAGTGTTCATCAGGAAAGCTATCATTAATAGGTTGTGGGTCATCAAGAATATTTTCAATCCTAGACAAGTTATCAGCTACGGGGTTCTCTGCTCCTTTTCTATCAGTGATATGCAAAATCAAATTCTTATAGCAGAAGAACCCACCTAATGAGTCTAGGTTTAGCATCTTTCTTTTCCTTAAGATATTTTATAGCAGCATGATCGGTATGAACAATTACCTTAGAATCAACAATGTAAGATCTGAATTTATCACAAGCAAACACTACTACTAAAAGTTCCTTTTCAGTAGTAGCATAGTTTCATTGAGCACTGTCTAGAGTTTTACTAGCATAATGAATAACATTCAGTTTCTTATGAACTCTTTGTCCTAGAACAGCACCAACAGCATAATCACTAGCATCACACATAATCTCAAAAGGCAAGTTCCAATCAGGTGGTTGAACAACAGGTGCAGTAATTAAGGCTTTCATTAGTGTTTCAAAGGCTTCCATACAATCATCATCAAACACAAAGGGAATATCCTTTTGCAAAAGATTTGTAAGAATGCTAGAAATTTTAGAAAAGTCTTTGATAAACCTCATATAGAAACCAGCATGACCAAGGAAACTACGAATACCTTTGATATCTTTAGGACATGGCATTTTCTCAATTGCATCAACCTTGGCTTTGTCCACCTCAATGCCTCTTTCAGAAATTTTATGGCCCAAGACAATACCTTCGTTAACCATAAAGTGGCTCTTTTCCCAATTCAAGATGAGATTTGTTCGTTCATATCTCTGCAAGACTCGATCAAGATTACTTAAACAGTCAACAAAAGACTTCCCATCAAAAGAAAAGTCATCCAAGAAAACCTCAATAATCTTTTCATAAAAATCAAAGAATGTAGCAGTCATACATCTTTGAAAGGTAGCAGGTGCATTACATAAACTGAAAGGCATACGTCTATAAGCAAATGTTCCAAAAGGATAAGTAAAGTGGTCTTTTCTTGATCAGATTGTAAAACAGGTATTTGCGAAAAGCCGGAATATCCATCAAGATAATATTTCTAACATTTGATCAATAAAAGGAAGAGGGTAATGATCTTTTCTAGTTGCTTTGTTTAATTTTCTATAATCAATTACCATCCTATAGCCTGTGACAATTCTTTGTGGAATGAGCTCATTCTTATCATTAGGAACAACACTAATACCTCCCTTCTTAGAGACACAATGAACAGGACTTAACCATCTACTACCAGCTATAGGATAGATTATATGTGCTTCTACAAATTTTAGTATTTCCGTTCTTACCACTTCTTTCATCTTCGGATTTAACCGACGTTGGTGATCCACAAAGGGTTTAGCATCAGGTTCCATATTAATCTTGTGCTGATATAGAGTGGATATGCTTCCCTTAAGATCATCAAGAGTATACCCAATAGTAGCTCTGTGCTTCCTTAGAACTTTCAATAATCTTTCTTCTTCATGTTCTGAAAGGTTAGCACTAATAATAACATGATATATCTTTTTCTCATCAAGATAAGCATATTTCAAAGTGTCTGGCAATTGTTTTAATTCAAACACAGGATCACCTTTAGGTGAAGGAGGACCTTCTAGAGTTTCAATAGGCGAATTGTGTTTAAGTACAGGTTGCTGTTCGAAAAAGATTCTATCTATTTTGTTTCTTTCACGCATATGCAAATCATTTTGATGTTCTAGCAAATATTGTTTCAAAGGATCAGTAGGAGGCACAACAATAGAAGCAAGACCAATAATATCATCCTTACTAGGCAAATCTTTCTTATGAGCTTGTCTACTGAACTTGGAAAAATTAAATTCATGAGATTCATCACCAAAGCTAACACAGACAGTTTGTTTCTCACAATCTATTTTGGCATTGATGGTGTTCAAGAAAGGTCTACCAAAAATAATGGGACAAAAGCCATCTTGTGGGGAGCTAAGAACAAGAAAATCAGTAGGGTATTTTATTTTCCACACAATACTTCAACATCTCTAAGAATCCAAATTCGTGATATAGTATCTGTATTAGCAAATTTAATAGTGACATATATGCCTTCTATTTCAGCAGGTGCTATTTCATCTTTAATTTCTTGATATAAGTATAAAGGAATAGCACTCATACTAGTACCTAAGTCACATAACCCATGATACAATGATCTTCTATCTTAACTGAGAAAACATGCATGCCAACAAATGGTCTATGTTTATCTTTTCCTTCAGGTTTGAAAATTCTAGAAGCTTCACCACAGAAGTAAATAACATGCCCATCAATATTATCAACTAAGAGATCTTTAACCATAGCAACACTAGGTTCAACTCTGATTTGTTCAGATGGTTTGGGTGTTCTAACATAACTTTTGTTAACCACAGTTGAAGCTTTAGCATGTTCCTTCATCCTAACAGGGAAAGGTGGTTTTTCAATATAAGCAGTGGGAACAACTGGCTCAACATTGTAAATGATAGTTTCTTCTTTAGCTTTTACCGGTTATTTAACTTCTTATTTAATAGGTGGGTGATATTTAAACCACTTCTCCTTAGGGAGATCAACATGAGTAGCAAAATATTCACAAAAGGAAGATACTATCTCAGAGTCAAGTCCATATTTAGTGCTAAACTTTTGAAAAGCATTGGTATTCATAAATGATTTAACACAATCAAACTTAGGTTCAATACCTGACTCTTTACCTTCGTCGAGTTTGCAGTCTTCAGAGTCGCGTTTAATTCTTTCTAAAATATCCCACCGGAATTCAATAGTCTTCTTCATAAAAGAACCAATACAAGAAGTATCGAGCATGGATTTATCATTACGAGAAAGTCGAGCATAAAAATTCTGAATAATAATTTCTCTTGAGAGCTCATGATTGGGGCATGAATATAACATTGACTTAATCCTCCCCCGAGCTAGAGCGATACTTTCTCCTTCACGAGGCAAAAAATTATATATATAATTCCGATCACGATGAACTAGATGCATAAGATAATTTTTTTTTGATGAAATTCCAATTTCAATTGATTCCAGTTTCAAGATCCAATATCATCATATAGCCTATACCATGTCAATGATTTTCCCTTCAAATATAAAGGGAAAACCTTCTTCTTAGCTTCATCTCGGGGCAAACCTACAAGCTTAAACAATCCAGAAATTTCATCCACATATATCAAGTGCATATCAGGATGTTCGGTTCCATCTCCTGCATAAGGATTAGCTAGCAGTTGTTCTAACATACCCAAAGGAATTTCATATTAAATATTTTCAGTAGGTGCAGTAGGTTGAGGGGCAACTAATTGTGGTTCCGGTCGAGGTGAAGATACCCCGAACAAACCCCTCAAAAGGATTGTTTTCCATAGAAGCGAGTGACAGCAAATTTTAGCACGTAATAATAATGTTTCCTTAACAATTTCCACTTACCAAGAGCGCTTCACTCCCCGGCAACAGCGCCATAAAATAGCCTTGATGACCAACAAGTATATGGGGTCAATTGTAGCCTTTTCGATAAGTAAGAGTGTCGAACCCAACGAGGAGCAGAAGGAAATGACAAGTGGTTTTTAGCAAGGTAATGTCTGCAAGTGCTAAAATTGTAAGTAGCGGTGTAGTTTGATAGCAAGATAATTTGTAACGAGCAAGTAATGATAGTAGTAAAAAAAGTGCAGTAAGGTAGCCCAATCCTTTTGAGGCAAAGGACATGCCAAAATGGTTTCTTATAATAAGCATAATGTTCTTGAGGGTACACAGGAATTCCATCTAGTCACTTTCAGCATGCTGGCTTAATTCGTGTTCGGTACTTTGATAATTTGATATGTGGGTGGACCGGTGCTTAGGTGTTGTTCTTACTTGAGAAAGCCTCCTACTTATGATTAACCCTCCCGCAAGCATCCGCAACTACGAGAAAAGTATTAAGAATAAATTCTAACCATAGCATTAAACTTTTAGATCCAATCAGTCCCTTACAAAATAGCGCATAAACTGTGGTTTAAGCATCTATCACTCTCGCAACCCACCATCTAATAACTACTCCACAATGAATTCCCTTAGGCCCAAATATGGTGAAGTGTCATGTTGTCGACGTTCACATGAAACCACTAAGAGAATGACAACATACATATCATCAAAATATCAAACACATATCATGTTCACATGATTACTTGCAACATGATTTCTTGCGTGACCTCAAGAACAAAACTAACTACTCATAAATGATAAACATGCTCAAGATCAGCGGGGTATTAAATAGCATAATGGATCTGAACATATAATCTTCCACCAAATAAACCATATAGTAATCAACTACAAGATATGATCAACACTACTAGTCACCCACAAGCACCAATCTATAGTTTTGATACAAAGATTGAACACAAGAGATGAACTAGGGTTTGAGAGGAGTAGGTGATGTGAAGATGTTGATGAAGATAGCCCTCCCCAAGATGGGAGAGTTGGTGGTGATGATGATGACGATGATTTCCCCCTCCGGGAGGGAAGTTCCCCCGGCGGAATCGCTCCGCCAGAGGGCAAAAGTGCTCCTACCTAAGTTCTGCCTCGAGGTGGCGGCGCTTCATCCCGAATATCCTCCTTTGATTTTTTTCTAGGTCAAAATGATTTATATACCAGAAGATGGGCACCGAAGGTGGGCTAAGGAGGGTAGCACCCACCAGGGCGCGCCTGGGCCTCCTCTGGTACTTATTTGCGCTAATCTTTATTATATATTCCATAAAAAATCCTCGAAAGTTTCAGCTCATTTGGAGTTGTGCAGGAAACGTAGCTTGACGTAGCTTTTTCAGGTCCAGATTTCCAGCTGCCAGAATTCTTCCCCTTTGTGCATACCTTGCATATTATGAGAGAAAAGGCATTAGAATTACTTCAAAAAACATTATTATACAAAAAACAACATAAATAACAGTAGGAAAACATCACGCAAAATGGACGTATCAGCTGTCAACCCCTTTGCCTTGCGGGCCAAGCCTCCTAGGGGGAGGCGGCCAAACCCATCTAGGGTTTCCCCCTTATGGCCGTCGGTGCCCCCTAGGGAAATCCTAGGGCACCCCCCCTCCACCCTTCCCCCTATATATGAAGGAGGGGAGAGAGGGAAGCCGCACCCATCTATGCTACGGCGCTGCCCTCCCTCTCCCTCATAGTCCTCTTCCTCACCGTAGTGTGAAGCTCTGCTGAGATTCCACCACCACCGCCACCACACCGTCCTGCTGCCGGAGGACATGACCTACTACTTCACCATCGCTCGCTAGATCGAGGAGGTGAAGGCGTAATCAAGCCGTACATGTGTTGAACGCGGAGGTGCCGTCTGTTCGGCACTTGGATCGGGAGTTCGCGGGACGGATCGTGAAGACGTTCGACTACATCAACCGCGTTTCTTAATGCTTCTGCTTAGTGATCTACAAGGGTATGTAGATGCAATCGCTCCTCTCGTAGATGTTCATCTCCTAGATTGATCTTTGTGAGCGTAGGAATTTTTTTGTTTCCCATGCAAAGTTCCCCAACAAAAACATCCAAAAGAGGCTCAGCTTGCAACATGGAGTAGGGTTTCCAATTCACTCACCACACCTTCCGCAACCAAGAATGAAAGCTTCACTTCACCACCGCCAAGAACGAAGAGGGGACCAGGGAGGGTTCAGTCAGGCACGGGGGCATGTTTCACTTGATGCACTGCCAAATTAAGTGGGACCCACCTGCCATAACATAACCTCCCTCCATTGATGATTGTTTTATCACCCGGTTGGGCCTTGGTTATTGAACCTTCTGAAACATCGCATGAGAGCTATTCTGCCAATTGTATCGCTCTCCTTTCAATACGCGTGAAATAAACCGCACATGACGATGTAAGTTGCCTCACCTGTGGTAAGTTGCCTCGGCCCCACTTATTAGAACATCACGCGACCCCACTAGTCATGAGGTAACGGTCAAAGGCTTGACTGGATGACAGTGCAACGTTTGGGCCTTTGTGAGCAGGTGGTGGAGGGGGAGGGCACAAGTGAGCAAAGTTAGTTGGCTTGGACAAAAAGGAGCACAACTAAGCAACGAGGGGCATGAAAATAGAAATCACATTATGAAAATTTTACCGTGTACTGAAAAAGGTTCATCATGGCCAAAATAACCGGTCATCGTGTATTTAAAATTTGTGCAATGTGTACTTGAGAAAAGTTCATCAAGTGATTGAAAATTTTCCGTGTTGTATTAAAAATGTTCACCATGTTTTGCAAAATTCATCTGAAGTCGTGCCTCAATTCATGCATATCCTGTTTTTTTTTCTATAAGCAAAAGCTTCAACATATGTATTTTTAGAATCAAAAGTTTGGACATATACCCCATAGTGCATGTTGATGGTCCACACAAGCCAATATCAGCCCAAGTCTGTGCCAAGTGATAAACCCTAACTAAGTCCAACGGAGCACCCAAAAATAAAAACTCCCGCAGATTTCTTTCGCACTGCCGGCGATCTCAATTGCAAATAAACGCCCATTAAAACAAGATTGAGAGGAAAGAAAACATCGGTAACCATGGATGCACACCTCTGAAAATCTTCACGGGGAAAAACAACATATTTCTCATCTTATTCCGAGAGAGAGAGAGAGAGAGAGAGAGAGAGAGAGAGAGAGAGACCTGATGACTGGCCACATTCAAATACGTTTTCGTTGTGTGAACACTGAGGCCACCGTCGGCAACACAAATGTGATGCCATGTGAAAATAAAGGGCGTGGACGTATTAGGGTCTTGAGTCATGATTATTGGGTTAAGTGCGTGTGTTATTTTCTCTCCCGGGCTCTTTTGCTAGTTTTGATAATGAGGATAATCCCAAAACTCATTAAAAAATGCTCTAAAATGTACTAAAGTAACGATGCACCAGACATCACGAGGAGCTTGCTAATGAAACATGTGCCCTTTTGTGCATGGCCTAAGCCACATGATGATATAGAAGGTGAAAAAACACAAATCTCTCATAAATTAGTTGATTAATACTGGTACAGCACCATTAAGTACAATTATACATGCCATCTGTGTAAACAAGTTGTCTATGTATTTCTCACATATCGGGTATTAACTATTTAAAGGACAAATCACATATTCCTTCAGGCTTCAATAATAATTGGACCTATATATGTAGCAATACGCACGGAGATGCAGACATCGCTCGGTAGTATTGCTGTTGTCCATCGCCCCTCCATGCATCACGGGACATGGTTACGAACGTCTAACGTTGACTTTGCTCACGGGAGCTTCTTTTTCTGCTGATTGTACAACAGAGTCTTTTAGTTATTTTGTGCTCTCTGTTGTAAACGATCTTGATCTGGTCGAAAGAAACATATATTATAGTTCATCAAATTTCATAAGTGATCAAACATCCTAGTAGTATTGACGATTTTCAATGCTAAACATACTTTTGCTCTGTTTGAAATTAAATATCTACTCCCTCCGTTCCTAAATATTTGTCTTTATAGAGATTTTAACAAGTGACTACATACGAAGCAAAATAAATGAATCTACACTTTAAAATATGTCTATATACATCCGTATGTGATAGTCCATTTCAAATTTCTAAAAAGACAAATATTTAGGAACGGAGGGAGTAGAAAGCATGCAGTGAAACTTCTTTTATAGTAATAAGTACTACTTCCTCCATTCACTTTTCACTTTTGTAAGATAGTTTAGAGATTTAAGTCAATTGCTTCAATTTCAGCTGTCTAAAACGTCTTACAAAAGTGAAGAGAGTGAGTAGTAACTTGCTACGGCTGAGATGCGTACCCTTGAGTGAAGCCCGATGCAGAAGATGGATAGCTCGACGGCAGTGAGTGCGACAGAGAAGGAGAGTTGGAAGGAGAAGAAGGGTGGTACGGCCTCGGCGGCATGGCCAGCTCGTCGATGCTCCTCTCCAGCATCTCCAGCACTTTGGCCATCGACGGCCGGCTCGCCGGAACGGTCTGTATGCACCACAGCCCGACCAACGCCATTTTCCTCGCGATGGTCTCCTCCTCGGCGTCGCCTCCACCCTCCTGTCGCGCGACCAGCACGCCGCCGTTGCCGAGCAGGTGATCGTAGATCCAGAGCGGGAAGAACATGTCGGTCTCCTTGGCGGCGGCGTAGGCCTTGACGTTGCTCCGGCCCCCGACCATCTCCAGCAGCAGCATCCCGTAGCTATACACGTCGGACTTGGCGGACACGACCCCAAACCCCCGGGAGAAGACCTCCGGCGCGATGAACCCCACGGTGCCCCTGGCGTCGGCCATGGACAGGATGCTCTCCGTGGGGTCGCACAGCTTGGCCATTCCGAAGTCGGCCACCTTGGGCCGGAACCCTTCATCCAGCAGCACGTTGTGCGGCTTCACGTCGAAGTGGATGATGCGCGTGTTGCACCCCTCGTGCAGGTACTCCAGCCCCCGTGCCACCCCCGACGCGATCTCCTGAAGCGTCTCCCATTCGAGTCTTGTCGCCGGGGGCTCTGGCTTCGACGACGGTGACGAGTAGATGTACCTGTCGAGGGAGCCGTTGGGCATGTGCTCGTAGACGAGGGCGCGCTTGGAGCCCTCGAGGCAGAACCCGAGCAAGGTGACGATGTTGACGTGGGACGTCCGGCCGATGCTGATCACCTCGTTGAGGAAATCCTCGCCGTTGGGCCTGGAGTGGTGCAGGAACTTGACGGCGACCGCCCGCCGGTCACCGAGAGTGCCGAGGAACACCGCGCCGTAGCCGCCTTCGCCGAGCTTGTGCTTGAAATTGCTGGTTATCTTCTTAAGCTCCGAGTACCTGTACCTCCGGGGAGCCAGGGAGCCGTACTTCTTGATCAGCTTCTCAACGTTTGCGTTGTCAGCTTTGATGTTTTTGTCCATGATGTTGGATACAAAACTCATGCTGCGGATTTGTCGATGAAACTTCAAGGCGATGACGAGGCATGCCAACAGGATCAGACCAATCGTGACAGAGAGTGATACTGAAATTGTGAACAAAAAATACAGTTAAGTATAGGATGCAAACTTAACCATACAGTACTAGTTCCCATGAAACTATGATGAGATCTGGTTTGAGAAACATGCAGTGCATTCAGAGCGTCTTCAACAGAAGATGTAGCTGCAAAACTATCTAACTTTTGCATCTTCAAGGTGCAAAAACCCCTCTTCAACAGATGATGTAGATGTAAAAAAATACATCTTCACCTTCTGGAAATGTAAAATACAACACCTCGCTATGTAATTTTGCATCTCCACCTATTGGAGATGTAAAAACGTCAGGCACGCGCCAACCGCTCCACTGCCTTCAATTGGCTTCCGCGTGACCGCCGCCCGCCCGTCCTCTTCCCGCCCGCTGCCCGCGACCGCCATGGGTGACACCGATGACCTCGCGGCCTCCTCCGCCGCCGGTGGTCTGACCCACCTCGCCGCAGTTGCCGCCTCCGCGACCAATTTTTCCAGTCCGTCCTTCGCCTCCATGTCGTCGCAGCCATGCCGCCGCCTGGATTCGCGCAACCACCACCCCTATGCCACTCCTCCTTTCTTCGCCTAAAATCACCGTTGCACCACCGCTGCCCCGCCACCCCGATTCGCGCAACCGCCGCCACTCCGACGCTCCTTCGCCGCCCCTATGTCGCTCCTCCCCTCGCCACCTCCTATCGGCGCTCCTCTGCCGTCGCACCACCGCTGCCCC